>NC_080044.1:37927066-37960364 GCF_012489685.1 Lotus japonicus
CATTTCCCCGTCTTTCGCAATCATTTTCCCCTTTAGGTTCCCTATGTTTATTCGTTAATGAAAACGTTTTAAATTGAATTAGTCAGGTTATGAGTTTAATTCTTGAAGACTAAGTTCTCTAAGGTCTTTAGTTTCCAAGATTCTATTCATTCTAAGTTTGCCAAAATCCCACCAAATGTAACCCCCGGGGAAAGTCTTAGTATATTAACGATAGCTAAGTCTCAAACCTTGTGTTTGGACTTGCCTAGGGTTGTTCATTCAACCCGAAAGATCAAAAGGAATCAGTTCAGTGATTCTTCGCTCCGAAAACGCGTTAATACGCACAATTCAATAAAACATCAATATCATAAGTTACGAAAACAGCATAACAATAATTCATCATCATAACCTCCCCCCCCCAAAAACATGCTCACGACCCTAAGAGAAAAAGGGTTCCGGCGCTTTTTTTCTCGATCTAATTTAATTCCTAGGTAGTTTTAGGGTAAAACTAGGGTAAAGAAACTGTCGGAAAAATTTTAGAATGACCGGTCAAAATACGACTAGCTAGGGGCATTTTGGTCCAAAATTAAAGCTCAAAAACTCAAAGTTAAAACTTCGGAAAACAAATTTGATGGGAACGTTCACAACGACATTTGTAGCAACTAATCCTAAAGGCACTAAGTCGGATTCTGACTTTTCGACATTAAAGTGTCAATATGTGCGCAAAAAGGGTTTTTACACAGTTTTTCAGATCTTTGACAACTCGATCGAAATCGGCGCACAACGGCGAGTGTCTAGTTTGTTGGGCAAGCATGGAAGGTATATCAACAGAAAAATCAGGAAAAACGGACAGTTTTACGAAAAGCTCGAAACTTTGAGCACAGAAATAGCTAAAGAAACGCGACAAAAAGAATGATCAGAGGTAAGAATCAAGCAAGTTACCTCGATGCCGTGAAATAGAGACAAACAGCTCGAAGATCGGTCAAGAAACGACGAAGTTCTTCCTCCCTCTTCTCTCCTTCAAACCCGCGGCCTCTATGTGGTGAATGGGTAAGTTTTGTGATTTTTTCACTATTTATAAGAGAGTGAAATCGCGGAAAAATGAAAATTTCGCGATTCCAATTTTTGCAGCACGTTCATCGGTGAACTCTAAGCGAGATTCTGGCGACAGAATTCCAGAACTCAAAATAGGTTTCATGAATTTGAGAAAAACGATCCAAAAGCGGTGTAAGTTAAATTGCCCCGAAAAACTACTTTTTGCTGTGAAGGTCAGACGACAAAACTTCGTTCTGAAGAAAGATTGGAAACGTCGAAAGAAATCTAGCAACGCGGATGGAAACTTCGTTAAAAGCTCTGAATAGAAAAAGTCTTCATTCAGTGATTGAATTTAGGGTTTTTAAAGCAAAGAAATTAGCGTCGTCGGACTTCCGAGAAGTGAATCCTATCGTGCGTACAGTCCAGGGTTCCGAAATGAAACACTAGTCGAAGGAAAAATAAAGAGAACTTCTTATTTTTCCAATGATTTGAAATTTCGCTTAAACGTTGCTTTAAGAGTGGAATTAGCCTATTCTGGACACTCTCGCCATAAGGCGGGTGTGCAGACGACTCGCACTAACTCCTAAAACAACTATGTACTATCCTCAAGCAATTCCTGAACTTTCTTCTTCCTTGAACTTTCCCAAACCGTAAACTCCTGTCACGCTTACACTGATTCTACGCGTGAGTCGGAAATTAAACTTTAAATCCAGTTCTGCAAATCCGGGTCTTACATGGATCACCCCGGAAAGTCCGGCGCTGACCGTAGCCACCCGTTGGCGACGTGTGCGGATAAGCTTCTTATCCCAAGAACCTTCCCGAAATATGGGCGAGTCAAGTCTTCCCAAAACGCGGGCGAGCATTTTAACTAGGTCAAGTCTTGGGCAACCCACATGGCCATTGGGCCCCAAGAAATCATAAGTCCCCGCCTAATAAGGCTGGTGGGGCCACACCTGATCTTACGGGAATAAGGTGTGAACAAAGCCTCGATCAAAGACTGAGCTGAAGTCCTAGTTATACCCAGCACACTCTCAAAATCATTCACGCGAAACTCGAACTCGAGTACTGGAGGCGCGGGCGAAGGGGCAACGCAATAGGGCGAATCGACGAACTCATATGTTTATGCATATATTCATTCATTCATAAACTCATTCATTCATTCATTCATTTATCTATACATTCATTATATATTTGCTTAATTCATTCATTAAAGACAGGCGTTATTTTATTCATTAAAACTAACAGAGTACATTCAAAACGGAGGATTTATCCTCATTACATGATACCGATCTAGCATCATAGCTAGCTGCCTATCTAAGATTCGCCTCTAAAATATTAGCTGCGCCATCTCATTCTTGCACTCCTCTTTTCGCTCCTTTGTGTTGTTCTCACGGAGCTCCAGTTCCATCTCCCAACCACCAATCATCATGGTGATTTCGGCCTCCTCTCAGAAGAGCTCGCCCTGCTCCTCCACAAATTCCAGGAAAATGCGAAGTGTCGCATCAAGGACAGGATCCAACTCCATTGCGAGCAACCGACATACAAGCTGGCGGATGCTATCCACCATCGTCCTCTGGTAATACAGAGCAGCATATAGGTTCTGCCCAAATGCCCTCTCTCTCAACTCGTTAAGGGCTCTCTCATAATTTGCCATGGTTGATTCCTTTCAAGTATGTTCCTCACCCTCAGATAACCCGACTATTTATATTCATGGAACGCTTGCTAGCATTTAACAATGAAACACCTTCCCAAGGTTCCGTTACCGAGGTCATCTTTGAATGCCTTAAATTCACTTGGCCGGTGGTAAACGATGGTCCTCTGACTAGGGTTAAATGTCGCGATGTTTTGGGAACGAAAGTCAGGAATTCGCCGGTCGGTTGACCCGCTTGCTCAAGGCCGGGCCACCAGGGCTCACGAGGAGCATAACTCCAGCAGGGAAAGGCGAGAGCACGAATGTTGTTAAGAAACTCAGTTTAAAAAAAAATAAAAAAAAATAAAAAAAATTAATTGGTATTACACAACAAATTTAAGGGCCATTAACATTTTCATTTTTGCTCTTCATCTTCTTCGTTCAGGAAACGATCGGCGATGAAGCCCGGAGGATCATCAGGGCCGACAAGTCCAGCAGGAGTCACCTTCTTAAACACTCCCATTTGGCTAAGGTCAATTTGGGGATGGAGGCGTTGAACTTGAGTTTTGGCGAGGAAGAAGCCGCGCCCACGCTCGAAGACGGCGGCAGCAACGGCATCTGACCTCACTTTCTCTTCTAACGCCTTTGCGTCAGACTGGGCTTGGGTTTTTGCCGCAGATAGAGCTTCGTTTTTCTTCGCCAGTTCGGCGCGAAGGGTTTCCAGTTCCTCACCCATTGAGGAAATGGTTTGATCCTTGGAGGCCACTAAATGTAAGATCAAGTTTTGATCTAGTAGTACAACTCTATGTTTTGATGATTACAAGTTAACCTTTTGATATGAACAATTGTGGTACTCTAACGTGTTTTTCTGAGTGTGCTATTTACAGGCTCTGACCTCAACTCAATCTCACACAAATCAGAAGCACTATGTATAAAGGGTAACCCAAGCAACGCTTTCGCATTCACCATGTTCAGTATGAACAGTGGAAAAGCTTCAGAAGATCTGAAGCTATACAAACTCTGATGAGGACTCAGTCGCTAGAAGCTCTGATGATCCAGAAGTTCTGACAACCAAGAAACACTGAAGGTTCAGATGTTCCGATGGTGTAGAAGACTCTGAAGATCCAGAAGCTGAATAGTAGAAACTCTGAAGTCCAGAAGCAAGAAACTCTGAAGGCCATGTTCTTCCCTCTGAGTTCAGAATCAGAAGATACAATGGTCAGAGGATCTGTGCTTTCCCTCTGACTCTGATCAACCGGCTTCACAAGTTCCAATATGAAGTATTCCTCTGATCAGAAGTCTCCTAGGTTAAAAGGTCAAGTCGCTATCCAAGTACAAAAGCAAGTGTACCTTCCTGACGACCTACCTAACGTTCTCAGCCACAGCAGAAGCTGGATTTTCCAGAACTGCCCTCCAACGGTAGCATTTCCCATGCAACGCTCAACCCTAATCCTTGGAGTATATATAGAGGCTGAAGATTGAAAGAAGCGGCTAGAGAAGTGAATACAAGAAGCAACACACGCGCAAGATATTCAAAATATTCTAAGCTTTCTTTCATCTTGTAATTTATTTAGTTTACACTCAGCTTATTCAGAAGCAAACCCTTGTAAACACCAACCTCAAACAGTTGTTTGATTTTCCTTTAGGAGATCAAGGTTGATCGGATCCTAGAGAAGACTAAGAGAGTGAATCTTAGTGTGAGCTAAGTCAGTGTAATTGTTAGTCACTTGTAGGTTTCAAGTGCAGTTGTAACTCTTACCTGATTAGTGGATTGCCTTCATTCTAAGAAGGAAGAAATCACCTTAACGGTGGACTGGAGTAGCTTGAGTGATTTATCAAGTGAACCAGGATAAAATCCTTGTGTGCTTTTCTATCTTTATCTTTTGCACTTAGTTCTCGAAAAGATTTGTTAAAATCTTTAAGGTGGTAGTTTTGTACTGAAAACGTTATTCAAACCCCCCCTTTCTACAGTTTCAACTGCTTGTAGCTGGCATACGTCCTCTCAACAAGAGCTACACAACAAAAGATCATGTCATAAGGGTCATCAGGTGTCTTCCTGAAAGTTGGATGCCCTTGGTGACCTCAATAGAGCTCACGAGAGATGTTGAGAATATGAGTTTAGAAGAACTCATCAGCATTTTGAAATGCCATGAGCTGAAGCGCTCAGAGATGCAAGATCTGAGGAAAAAGTCCATAGCCTTGAAATCCAAATCTGAAAAGGCTAAGGTTGAGAAGTCAAAGGCTCTTCAAGCTGAAGAAGAAGAATCTGAAGAAGCATCAGAAGATTCTGATGAAGATGAGCTGACTCTGATCTCCAAGAGACTCAACCGCATCTGGAAGCACAGGCAGAGCAAGTTCAAAGGCTCTGGAAAGGCAAGAGGAAAGTCTGAATCCTCAGGTCAGAAGAAGTCATCAATCAAGGAAGTCACTTGCTTTGAGTGCAAAGAATCAGGGCACTACAAAAGTGACTGTCCAAAATTGAAGAAGGACAAGAAGCCAAAGAAGCACTTCAAGACCAAGAAGAGTCTGATGGTGACATTCGATGAATCAGAGTCAGAGGATGTTGATCTGATGGTGAAGTCCAAGGACTCATGGCTATTGTCAAAGACAAAGGAACAGAGTCAAAGGAAGCTGTTGACTCTGACTCAGAATCAGAAGGAGATCCAGACTCTGACGATGAAAATGAGGTATTTGCTTCCTTCTCTACCTCTGAACTGAAACATGCCTTGTCTGATATCATGGATAAGTATAACTCCTTGTTGTCTAAGCATAAGAAGCTGAAAAAGAACTTATCTGCTGGTTCTAAAACTCCTTCTGAACATGAGAAAATCATATCTGATTTGAAAAATGATAACCATGCTTTAGTTAATTCTAACTCTGTGCTTAAGAATCAAATTGCAAAGTTAGAAGAAGTTATTGCCTGCGATGGCTCTGATAGTAAGCATGAATCTAAGTATGAAAAATCTTTTCAAAGATTCCTAGCTAAAAGCGTAGATAGAAGCTTAATGGCTTCAATGATCTATGGTGTAAGCAGAAATGGAATGCATGGCATTGGCTATTCTAAACCAATTAGAAATGAACCTTCTGTGTCTAAAGCTAAATCTTTGTATGAATGCTTTGTTCCCTCTGGTACCATATTGCCTGATCCTGTACCTGCTGAAGTTGCTAAAAAATCCTCTTAAAAAGGGATCTTTCTCTATGACTAAATATCATGCAAATATTCCTTTAAAATATCATGTTGAGACACCCAAGGTGATCAGAACCTTTGGGGTAACTAACAAAAGAGGACCCAGAAAGTGGGTACCTAAGGACAAGATTATCTATGTTGCAGATATCCTTGATAGCTCCACTGAAACACCAATCATGGTATCTGGACAGTGGATGCTCGCGTCACATGACGGGAGAAAAGCGTATGTTCCGAGAGCTGAAACTTAAGCCTGGAGGCGAAGTTGGCTTCGGAGGAAATGAAAAGGGTAAAATTATTGGTACTGGTACTATTTGTGTAGATAGTAGTCCATGCATTGATAATGTTTTATTGGTAGACGGCTTAACACATAACTTATTGTCTATAAGTCAATTAGCTGACAAGGGTTATGATGTTATATTCAATCAAAAGTCCTGCCGGGCTGTAAGTCAGATCGATGGCTCTGTTCTGTTTAACAGCAAGAGGAAGAACAACATTTATAAGATCAGATTATCTGAGTTGGAGGCTCAGAATGTGAAGTGCCTTCTGTCTGTTAATGAAGAGCAGTGGGTATGGCATAGACGGTTAGGGCATGCCAGTATGAGAAAGATTTCTCAGCTGAGCAAGCTAAACCTTGTCAGGGGCTTACCCAATCTGAAGTTCGCTTCAGACGCTCTTTGTGAAGCATGTCAGAAAGGCAAATTCACAAAAGTCCCTTTCAAGGCAAAGAATGTTGTCTCAACCTCAAGGCCGTTAGAACTTCTGCATATCGACCTGTTTGGACCAGTGAAAACTGAGTCTATAGGTGGCAAGAGATATGGGATGGTTATCGTTGATGACTATAGCCGCTGGACATGGGTAAAGTTTCTAACCCGCAAGGATGAGTCTCATGCTGTGTTCTCTACCTTCATTGCTCAAGTGCAAAACGAGAAGGCTTGTAGAATTGTGCGTGTCAGAAGTGACCATGGTGGAGAGTTTGAGAATGACAAGTTTGAGAGTCTGTTTGATTCCTATGGAATTGCACATGATTTCTCTTGTCCCAGAACTCCTCAACAAAATGGTGTTGTTGAGAGGAAGAACAGAACTCTTCAGGAGATGGCTAGAACCATGCTCCAAGAAACTGGCATGGCTAAGCACTTTTGGGCAGAGGCAGTAAATACAGCATGTTACATTCAGAACAGAATCTCTGTGAGACCAATTCTGAATAAGACTCCTTATGAATTGTGGAAGAACATAAAACCCAACATCTCTTATTTTCATCCTTTTGGCTGTGTTTGTTATGTTCTCAATACTAAGGATAGATTGCATAAATTTGATGCTAAATCTTCTAAGTGTCTATTACTTGGTTATTCTGATAGATCTAAAGGTTTTAGATTTTATAATACTGATGCTAAGACTATTGAAGAATCTATTCATGTTAGATTTGATGATAAGCTTGACTCTGACCAGTCAAAGCTAGTTGAAAAGTTTGCAGATTTAAGCATTAATGTTTCTGACAAAGGCAAAGCTCCAGAGGAAGTTGAGCCAGAGGAAGATGAACCAGAGGAAGAAGCTGGTCCCTCTAACTCACAAACTCTGAAGAAGAGCAGAATCACTGCAGCTCATCCTAAGGAATTGATTCTGGGCAACAAAGATGAACCAGTCAGAACCAGATCTGCCTTCAGACCCTCTGAGGAGACCTTGCTGAGTCTGAAAGGATTGGTGTCCTTAATTGAACCCAAGTCCATAGATGAAGCTCTTCAGGACAAGGATTGGATTCTGGCCATGGAAGAAGAATTGAATCAATTCTCCAAGAATGATGTTTGGAGCTTAGTGAAGAAGCCTGAGAATGTCCATGTTATTGGAACGAAATGGGTATTCAGAAACAAGCTAAATGAGAAAGGAGATGTAGTCAGAAACAAGGCAAGGCTAGTTGCTCAAGGCTACAGCCAGCAGGAAGGAATAGACTACACTGAAACATTTGCTCCAGTAGCAAGACTGGAGGCAATCAGACTATTGATTTCTTTCTCAGTAAATCACAACATAGTTCTACATCAGATGGACGTAAAGAGTGCCTTCCTAAATGGTTATATCTCAGAGGAAGTCTATGTTCATCAACCCCCAGGTTTTGAAGATGAAAAGAAACCAGACCATGTGTTCAAATTGAAGAAATCACTCTACGGTCTGAAGCAAGCTCCCAGAGCATGGTATGAGAGACTTAGCTCATTCCTTCTGGAGAATGAGTTTGTAAGGGGTAAAGTAGATACAACTCTCTTTTGCAAGACTTATAAAGATGATATCTTAATTGTGCAAATTTATGTTGATGATATTATATTTGGTTCTGCTAATCAATCTCTATGCAAAGAATTTTCTGAGATGATGCAGGCTGAATTTGAGATGAGTATGATGGGAGAATTAAAGTACTTTCTGGGAATACAAGTTGATCAAACACCAGAAGGAACATATATCCATCAGAGCAAGTACACTAAAGAACTTCTGAAGAAGTTCAATATGCTGGAATCTACAGTGGCCAAGACTCCAATGCATCCAACATGCATTCTGGAAAAAGAAGATATAAGTGGTAAAGTATGTCAGAAGCTCTATCGTGGCATGATAGGTTCACTTCTGTACTTAACTGCATCTAGGCCAGACATATTATTTAGTGTTCATTTATGTGCTCGTTTCCAATCAGATCCAAGGGAAACCCACTTAACTGCTGTTAAGAGGATCCTAAGGTATCTGAAAGGCACCACTAACCTTGGCTTGATGTATAAGAAAACATCAGAGTATAAGCTTTCAGGTTATTGTGATGCTGATTATGCTGGAGATAGAACAGAGAGAAAAAGTACTTCTGGAAATTGTCAATTTCTGGGAAGCAATCTAGTCTCATGGGCAAGCAAGAGGCAATCAACCATTGCACTATCAACTGCAGAGGCAGAATATATCTCAGCAGCAATATGCAGCACTCAGATGCTCTGGATGAAACATCAGCTGGAGGATTATCAGATCCTTGAGAGCAATATCCCAATCTATTGTGATAACACTGCTGCAATTTCGTTGAGCAAGAATCCTATCTTGCATTCAAGGGCAAAGCACATTGAGGTAAAGTATCACTTCATTAGAGATTATGTGCAGAAGGGCGTACTTCTTCTGAAGTTTGTTGATACTGACCATCAATGGGCAGATATCTTTACAAAGCCCTTAGCTGAAGATAGATTTAATTTTATTCTGAAAAATCTAAACATGGACTTTTGTCCAGAGTGAAGATAGATCAGAACCTCTGACTATGATACTTCTTGATCAGAAGATGTCTAGTCCAGAAGGTAACTCAATCAGAGTGTGTGTGCCCACTGGTACTGACTCTGAAGCTGAGACAACAACACGTGCGTCAGAATTTCTGATGCATAGTTCCTTGTGCCCGTGTGACAGTCTGTTGTGATTGCGTGTAGATATGCTTATCTTCTGTGTGTGATTGTGTATTTTACTGTTACTGTCTATCTTTAATTTTCAACCGTTGATCTTAAAGTGCTCTTTGAATCAACAACGGTTATTTGATAAAACCCACTACTCACACACGTTCTCTCACACTTCCGGCTTTCACTTTCGCAATCTCTGTTTTTCAAAACCGCCTTTCTCTCGAATTCTCTCTCGATCTCTCTTCATCCTTCAAACCTCATCTTCTACCTCAAACCTTCAACCTCTTCAAGATGGTGAGACAAACCAGAAGAGATGCACCTCAGTTCCCTCACATGGTAGTCGGTTTGGCAACGGGTCAACGGGGTCCTGAGAACCCAGCACAAGAACAAGCTCAAGCTCAAGAGGAGATTGTTCCTATTGCAGAACGGGGCTGTGCCGTTCACTGTGTATTTCCTCCTGAGGAACTCCAAGTCCTGGCAGAATGGCGATTCAACCTCGACAACTTGGCTGCAAATGGGTTTGATCTCCGTCCTGAAGTCCAAGCTCAAGGTTGGGGAAACTACTTCAATCGACTTCGAGGACCGGTGTATGAGAAGCTAGTAAAGGAATTCTGGAAGCACGCTGATTGTGATGACACTCAGGTGGTTTCTTACATACTGGGTAGGAAGATCATCATCACGGAGAAGTCCTTCGTGAATCTGCTAGGTGCAGAAACTGCTCATGGGTATCGGTTCTCACTGACGGAATCGAAGCTGAAACCCAGAACCAAGGACATCGTCAACAAGGCCCTGTACACCACCTTCAAACCGGGCAAGACGAGCTACAAAGTGATGGACCTTCAACCCAAACTGAGAATCTGGCACAAGATCCTGCTCAACTGCATCAATCAACGACCAAAGGGCAGTTCTCCAGACTATATCAACTTCAATCAGAAGGCGATGCTGTTCTTCATTCAAGACAAGGAGAAGATCTGCCTTCCCTACTTCCTGTTCTCCTATTTGAAGGAATGCATCCGGAAGTCTCGCACCACCTCCTCCATCAAGTCAGCCATCAAATATATCCCTTTTGGGAGGCTGCTCTCAGACTTTCTCATTGAAAGCAACTTGGTGCAAGATTTGATCGAGACTGGTTGCACAGAGGACTTGAGTACAATTGTCAGCGATGTCTTCACCGCCAACTCTCTGAAGAAGATGGGCTTAGTCCAGAAGAAGATTGCTCCTGCTCATGAGGACACATCTTCTGAGATCAGAGGAAGAAGAATGCCTCTGAATGACTACCCTCTGTGGACTCAAGCAGACCATCCTGAAGCCATCAGATGCTATGTTGAAGACCTCAGGGCTCAAGGATTCGAGATTGACCTTGATGATTTCGTCAGCAGACTTCCACCAGCTCCAGAGTTTCCTTCTCCTCCCAAGAAGAAAACCAAGAGGAAGATGGTTCTGGACGAATCCTCAGAGGAATCTGATGTCCCTCTGGTCAAGAAGACGAAGAGCAAGCCTGATGATGATGATGGTGATGATAGTGAGGATGGTCCTCCAAAGAAGAAGCAGAAGAAAGTCCGAATTGTGGTGAAGCCTACTCGGGTGGAACCAGCTGCTGCAGAGGTCAGACGGACTGAAGCTCCTGCCAGAGTGACTCGATCATCAGCACATACAAGTAAGCCTGCACTTACCTCTGATGATGATTTGAATTTATTTGATGCACTCCCAATTTCTGCCTTACTCCAACACTCTTCAAATCCCCTCACTCCTATTCATGAATCCCAGCCAGCCGCACAAACCACCACTCCACCACATTCCCCAAGATCTTCTTTCTTTCAACCTTCTCCTACTGAAGCACCACTCTGGAATTTGCTTCAGAACCAACCCTCTAGGTCAGAAGATCCAACCTCTCTACTTACCATTCCATACGACCCATTACTTTCTGAACCCATCATCCAAAACCAACCAGAACCCAAACCAACAGAATCACAACCCAGAACGTCTGATCACTCTGCTCCCAGAGCATCAGCACGTCCTGCTGTCAGACCCACGGATACAGACTCTTCATCAGCCTTCACACCTGTATCCTTCCCCACCAATGTCTTTGACTCTCCTCCCTCCAATACCTCTGAATCACTTAGAAAATTCATGGAGGTTAGGAAAGAGAAGGTATCTGCCTTGGAAGAATATTACCTTACCTGTCCAAGCCCTAGGCAATATCCTGGCCCTAGACCTGAACGTCTAGTTGACCCAGATGAACCTATCTTGGCCAATCCTATCCAAGAGGCAGACCCCCTAGTTCAACAGGCTCACCCTGTCCCTGACCAACAAGAGCCAATTCAACCAGACCCTGAACCTGAACAATCAGTATCTAACCAATCCTCGGTTAGATCACCTCACCCTCTGGTTGAAACTTCAGACCCTCACCGTGGAACCTCTGAACCCAATGCTCCCATAATTAACATTGGTTCTCCACAAGGTGCCTCTGAAGCTCATAGCAGCAATCACCCAGCCTCTCCTGCACCCAACCTCTCCATCATTCCCTACACTCACCTTCAACCCACATCTCTCTCTGAGTGCATCAATATTTTCAATCATGAAGCCTCCTTGAGGCTCCGCAATGTGCACGGTCAGACTGACCTCAGTGAGAATGCTGAAAATGTGGCTGATGAGTGGAATGAGTTGAGCACTTGGCTGGTGGCTCAGTTTCCCGTTATGCTGCAGCTCCTGCATGCAGAGGGCAGTCAGAGCATTGAGGCTGCAAAGCAAAGATTTGCTAGGAGGGTGGCTCTTCACGAACTAGAACAGAGAACCAAGCTTCTTGAAGCCATTGAAGAAGCCAAGAGACTGAAAGAACAAGAAGAAGAAGCTGCCCGTCAAGCAGCAGCTCAGGCTGAACAAGCCAGACTTGAGGCAGAACGTCTTGAAGCTGAAGCTGAGGCAGAGCGACTTGCACCAGTTCTGTTTACTCCTGCTGCTTCTGCTTCCATTCCAGAACCTCAAGCTGCTCAGAACGTTCCTTCCAGCTCTACTCCGACAAGCTCATCCAGACTCGACATCATGGAACAACGTCTTGACACTCATGAATCCATGCTGATTGAGATGAAGCACATGATGATGGAACTTCTGCGCCGTACTGACAAACCTTAGTTTTTAGGATCTCTTCTTTTTCTTCCTTTTCCTTTTTATTTAACGTTGTTTTATTTAAACTCTGTTTATTTACTTATTTTAATTTGTTCATTTGTGTTTCTATATGCATATATCTATATATATTTGTGTCACACATGTTTGCAAAACCTGTTTTATTCATAATTGTTCTATATTTACATCATATTTCCTTCCATCATACATTATTCCCTATATCTAGAATGGAGGATCCTTCCTCATTCTTCTGCATTCTTGGCGCTGCTTCACTCTTTCCTTCTCCAGACGATCCAATGCATACTCTATGTTGCCGAGTTTGATGCTCAGATCATCTTTTTCTAGACTATCTTCTGTCGTCTTGAGTCTCTTTTCCACAGTCTCCTTCTCTTCCAGCAGATTCAGCTCCCGCTGGCAAAGCTCCTGAATCTCTTCCACGAAGCAGAGGAACTCCTTCAGATCTTTCTCCATCTCTGGACCAAGATCTTCTTCAAGCAGTGTCTTCGTCAGCTCTTGTATGGTCTTTGTACCATCGGGATGCCTAATATTGAGGAACATATCTTCCTCAAACGCCTTCCTTCTGAGCTCTTCTAATGCCATTCTGTATGATGCCATTTTTTTTCTGAATATTATTCGAGGTGTGAAGCTTACCTTTCTCTCCAACGTTTTTATAGGCTTCACTTTCTCTCTGAAAGTTAATGCTCTTACAGTTTCTCGAGGTTAAGTTCTTGGTAACTGACCCTTCTATTTACTCACTTGACCGGTGGTAAACGTTCATCCCTTGCATTAACTCTTCTATTTATTATCGCCTCACTCTGATTCTTACATCGTCTTCATTTTCTTTCAACTTAGACCTTCTCTAAGGGGGAGTACCTTGTACTTCAAGCTATGTTTTTCACACCCCAAGCTTTTTGCTTATGACAAAAAGGGGGAGTAAACCCAGTTTTTGATGTGTAAGATGTGTTAGTGTGACTTATTTTTCTTTTGGAGATTTTAAGAGTTCCACCTTCATGACCATAGATGTGTCACTGGGCAAATACAAGGAATACATTTCACTTCTTCTGAAGTGATTCTAAGTTGACTCTGATACCCAAGACTCTGATACCTTGTCCATGACTCTGATCACTTATGCGCTCTGATTATTCGTTTTTCATCTATGTCATAAGCTTTTCACTCTGAACTCTTATATGATTTAGCTCAGAATCTAGACTTTACTAACGTTTTCATCAAGTATTAGATTCAGGGGGAGCTAAGCTCAGAATCAAGCAGTGACTTGAATTCAGAATGAGCAAGATAAACTATTCACATCAGGATAAGTCTTATTCTATATCTCTAAACTCTGAGTGAATTCAGTTTAATGTTTAAGAATTGTTCATCAAAAATCTTAGTTTTGTCATCATCAAAAAGGGGGAGATTGTAAGATCAAGTTTTGATCTAGTAGTACAACTCTATGTTTTGATGATTACAAGTTAACCTTTTGATATGAACAATTGTGGTACTCTAACGTGTTTTTCTGAGTGTGCTATTTACAGGCTCTGACCCTGACTCAATTTCACACAAATCAGAAGCACTGTGTATAAAGGGTAACCCAAGCAACGCTTTCGCATTCACCATGTTCAGTATGAACAGTGGAAAAGCTTCAGAAGATCTGAAGCTATACAAACTCTGATGAGGACTCAGTCGCTAGAAGCTCTGATGATCCAGAAGCTCTGACAACCAAGAAACACTGAAGGTTCAGATGTTCCGATGGTGTAGAAGACTCTGAAGATCCAGAAGCTGAATAGTGGAAACTCTGAAGTCCAGAAGCAAGAAACTCTGAAGGCCATGTTCTTCCCTCTGAGTTCAGAATCAGAAGATACAATGGTTAGAGGATCTGTGCTTTCCCTCTGACTCTGATCAACCGGCTTCACAAGTTCCTATACGAAGCATTCCTCTGATCAGAAGTCTCCTAGGTTAAAAGGTCAAGTCGCTATCCAAGTACAAAAGCAGTGTACCTTCCTGACGACCTACCTAACGTTCTCAGCCACAGCAGAAGCTGGATTTTCCAGAACTGCCCTCCAACGGTAGCATTTCCCATGCAACGCTCAACCCTAATCCTTGGAGTATATATAGAGGCTGAAGATTGAAAGAAGCGGCTAAGAAACTAAGAAGCAACACACGCGCAAGACATTCAAAATATTCTAAGCTTTCTTTCATCTTGTAATTTATTTAGTTTACACTCAGCTTATTCAGAAGCAAACCCTTGTAAACACCAACCTCAAACAGTTGTTTGATTTTCCTTTAGGAGATCAAGGTTGATCGGATCCTAGAGAAGACTAAGAGAGTGAATCTTAGTGTGAGCTAAGTCAGGGTAATTGTTAGTCACTTGTAGGTTTCAAGTGCAGTTGTAACTCTTACCTGATTAGTGGATTGCCTTCATTCTAAGAAGGAAGAAATCACCTTAACGGGTGGACTGGAGTAGCTTGAGTGATTTATCAAGTGAACCAGGATAAAATCCTTGTGTGCTTTTCTATCTCTATCTTTTGCACTTAGTTCTCGAAAAGATTTGTTAAAATCTTTAAGGTGGTAGTTTTGTACTGAAAACGTTATTCAAACCCCCCCCTTTCTACCGTTTTTCATACCTTCATAGTGCTAGTACGATTAGTTGTCATAAACGTCGTTGTTGACGTCTCCATCCAATTTGTTTTTCAAAAATCCAGTTTTGAAATTCTGAGTTTAAAATAATGACCAAACTACCCCTATGTCAGTTTTCGATCCGAAAATTTTTCCGAGCTTAGAACCGTCTTAGTTACGGCTTATGTTAACCTAGGAACCAAGTTTGATCGAAGAAAAATCGACCCTCCCAATTAGGAAAAGTGGCCGAGAGCTATACCAAGGGGGGAGGAAATCCGACTTTTTCGAAAACTTGTCCTAACGCGTTAGATTGTCGTACCACGGAGTTGTAGTGTTCCGTGTGACCCTAGGACTTATTGTTTGCTGAGTTTCTGACTCATTGTGATTGATTTCTGTGAAATTGCTTTAAGGTTCGTTTGAGGAATTCGGAGGACTTGAGGAGGAAGATCGTGAAGGAAAGACCAAGGAGCGAGCTGGAAAACCAACAGGTTAGGGCAACTTACTTACTAGCTATTTGTATTGTAGGCGTCGATAACTTCGACTTGAGTATTGCTTGATATTGAATATTGCTTGGGTATTGTTTATCGTTTTGAACTGGAAAATGTTTTCTGGAGGCTTCGGCCGAGTGAACTTATATGAGACGTGTGTCTCCGTTTTCTGAGAGGCTTCGGCCGTTTACTGGTTTCTGTCTTATCGCTTTCTAGTGGATATGACAAGGTTATGTTTACAGCACTGCCATATTGATTCATCGCTCGATAGAGCTTGATGTATTTGCGTTATGATTAAATTGTGCTGACTATATTCGTGCATTTTGATACCACTTTTGGGAGTGTAGAATACACTTACCTTCGTCATGACAAGGACGGGTTTGTTTTGGGAACGTTTGTTAGGTCGGACCAAGGTTCGAACCTTCATTGTTCTAGGGGATCTAGTGTTTTCTCGGGGAGTTGTTTGGGTTTGATGGGAACTTTGAACTTATAGAGTTTTGGACCGAAAATAATCATAATCTGTTTTATGTAAATAAATCCATAATATATTTATTAAGAATATAATGTTTTTAATTAATGACGATGATTCAACGGAAAAGACTTAGGAATGAAAGTGAGTTTGGAAAAACGGGAATGGGTCGGTGATCCTAGCTTTGGGAACTTTATTTTGAAAGGTGTTGGAAATGAAAAACTGAACTTTGGAATTAACGACATAATGGACTAATTCACGATGGAACATTTTACCTAATAAGAGAACTATTGTTTTAAGGGAACTCATTTTATAGGGAAGAATTTGAAGACGGGCTTTAGCCAAGGGTCTGGGCGTTAGTAAGGTACCTAGTAGAGTACACTTGACACAACAGGTAGTGACGGTCAGCCGTGTAGAGTTGTATCGTGCCTGTTGATGTCTGGCGTAGCAAGCAGAATGGTTAAACCCGTAGGGTCACAACCGACTTGACTATAGCCTAGGGTTCTCGTTGTAGAAGCCTTTGATCAATGAACCAATTTTTACCTGTGAGGACGAATCGTTGTTTTGCTAATCATATTGCACCCATGCATACACGCGATGAAGTGCCAAGTGGAGTACTTCGGTATAGCAGGAAGCAACGATCAGCCGTGTAGAGTTGAATCGGTCCTGACTATACCTGGCACAACAGGAGGTAACGATCATCCATGTAGAGTTGTATCGTGCCTGTTGATGTCCGGCATAGCAAGCAGAAATGGTCGAACCATGTAGAGTTTGTACCGTCTTGACTATAGCCAAAGGTGATAAGTGACGCCCGAGCAGAAATGGTTAAACACGAGGCCAGTGTTACGACCGTCTCGAGGTGCCCAGCCTTTAAGTGGCAATACCACTGGTTTGTCCCGTCGCCAAGCAGAGTGACGTTATTCGGGTTTGTGTCAGCATATTCTGCATTGGCACACCATGCATCTTATTATGATTACCGTTGTATGACATATCATGCACTCTAACTATAATTGTTGAGACTTGATGATTTGATGTTGATAAACATCGTTATGTGTTTTGATGATAGAATTGTGTAAGAGATTTGATAACATGTCATGTATATACCTTAGGGTAGGCAACGCATAACTTATATGTATATATACAACATATATATACCCCCTTTATCGCATGTTGGTTGTATATCTATTGTATTCTGTAAGTTGACCCTAGCGCCTTGGCTTTGTTTGTATGTTTGTGTTTGGGCGGTCGGCCTGCTGCCAGGCGTCCGTCAGCCGATTCGTGATGACTCGTCACTCGAGGAGGACCAGGAGCGTAATGACTATTACTGAAGCTTTCGACGAGGACCCGGACTTCAGGCCTAATCGAGGAAGGGTCGATGAAAGTAGTGTGGGTTATGGGTGGTTAGAGTCTTTGAGTTGGTTGTTAGAATCATAGCTCTGATTGTCATTCCTTATTTTGGGGCAGGGCAGGTCCCCGACTATTAGCTTTTCGTGTGATTCCCTTCCATGAGGATCACAGGGAGTTTGTCGGACGTAGGAAGTCTTTTGAGGCCGTTTTGGGCCGACTTACTTTCGTTGGAGGACTGTATTCAGAATACTTAACCTTTTGTTTTAGTTTGTACATATTTGCCCACGGGCACTACCTTTCCGTCACTGGAGGTCACTCGTGACGATGTTTTTAGTTGCAGGGAGGGCTGTGCTTGTATTGTATATTAATCGCTGTTAATCGCGATTGGGTTGAGTCTTTATTTCGACAAGTCTTTTTATTTAAACCAAACGAAAAAAAAATACCTGCTTTTCCGCTTTATTTTATTTTGAGTTACTAAAGTGACGCCACCGAAATCGGGGTGTTACACCACTACCTCAGATGCTTCAACGTATCAGAGACAATCCTGATACCATGCCATTTAGGCTCATAATCCTAAGTACCATTATATCCCATAGTGTACTGTCATCCCTTTCTACTGTGCATCACTTCAAGCATGAGACACAATCACAACAATTCAGCACAACATTTCATCCAATATTCATTCTTCAAGCACAACATCCAATCATGCATCCAATAACACATAAGTAAATAATAATATGCTTTCTACCGTAATAACGTTTAACTTATGAGTTGTGTACCAAGACAAGGTCTTGTATAACCCCCCTTACCTTTAACCTTTACCAATAGAGGATCGTGTGTGTCTGAGATAGCTCCCTCTGCATCATTGATTATGCTTGGGTCAAGATAGGCTAATCGAGGCATTAAATCGTTCGTTATTATGCCTTTTAACTATCAAACTAGCAACATTCTAACTTAACCTTGGTCTCAACTAACTATGGTGTGACCTATATTTTGTATGTCCACTAATCTGACCTAATTAGTTTTAAGTCACTAAATTATCCACTTAGGTTAATTACTAATTTAAAAACTACAACTTAATCATTTACCTCTATTATGCAAACTAATTTCATTTTCTAATAGCTAATTTCTAGATCATCATCTCTGACTTTATGTCCTATATATTATCATTAATCTTCTGACTTCATTATTTCTAAGTCATTAATCTACTAATCTAACTCAAGCTAAAATATTTCTACTTAATTATTCTAATTACTTAAGCCATATTATGTAAATTAATTCTATAACTAAGCTACAACTTCTAAGTCTTCACCTGCTCATGATTCTAGTGATTTTAGGTTCTGTTAAGCTCACTTTACTGCTATCAGCTTATACTCAGGTTCAGAATCACTTATTTTAAACACTTAATTCAAAGTCTACTTGCAAACTAAGAAATCTATAAACTGAGCCTAATGCTAACATCTACTAGTCCATTCCTATAGTTTTCTACCTTCTGAGTTCAATGGAATCATCAATTTTAGCTTTTGGGCACTCTAATAGTGCCAATTCATGATTTCAGAGGCTGCCCACAAGGTGAAATTGGGGCTTTCCTCTTCAGGGATCTATTGCTACAATTAGCTATCCTAAAAGCTCCTATGACGTTCCAGAAGCATAACCCAATCTTGTTTGCATGCCAACTCGCCCTTAGAAGCTCAACCCGATAGCTTCTTCAAGCTTCAAAAACCAAGGATCGGTTCTCCTAATTCCTAACGATTCATGGCTCTAAACTAGTCTAAAGCTTCCTATCTATGTCCTAGCATGCTTAAGGGATCACTTTGGATCAAAAACAAGTTAAAACGAGCAAGTTGCAGAACTTACTCGTCGAAAAATGCAGAGACCGCCGGAGAAGACGATCGGAGGTTTGAAAAACGTGACCGTCGTGCTACTCCGGGTACTGGAACTTGATCTACAGGTCGTGGGGAGTTGAATGGTGCTCGTGGGTGTGGCTGAAGTGCTCGGAGATGGGAGGAAAGTCGAGTTACAGGTCGGGGTCTCGCCGGAGCTTCGCCGGAGATGGTTAATGCGTCGTTTCTCGACCAAAACATGACCACGAATAGTCGATTCTCTTCCTCTCCTCTCCAGGAACAAAATGGAACAAAAATGAAGGTCTAACTCTCTCTGGTTTGAGAGATTCGAAGAGAAGAAGTTTCTGAACTTCCTCTCGTTTTTTCTCTTCTCTCAAGCTCTCTGGGCACTCTCTGTTGGTTCTAGGGCACTCTGTGGGTAGCTAGGGTCATGTGGAGTTGAATGGTACCGTTTATATAGGCTGGAAAGTGATTAAATGGCTAATCCAAGCTTAAGCACTTTCAAGGTTGCACCACCAATAGGTTTTCATGCATGGTGATTATCCTAGGGCTTCTGGTTGCGTGGGAGGGGTTTGGAAAGCTTCAGAAGTCATCAGAGGTTATGAAGGAAGGGTGTCATGGCTGATTGCAAGCTAAGGTCATTGGTACACAAATCCTAGGGTACCGGTTGGTCGATTTCTTTATCATTTTTCATGTCGGGACAAAACTGATGCAATATTATACTGGTTCAGGTTTGTTAGTGCTAAATTAGAGTGTATTTCCCCTCTCAAGGTTCAGTATCATCTCTTTAGAGTGATTAAAGTATCACTCTTTTAGCTTGATTCGGGTTTCGATCACTCTGAGACAATGCATTCATCATTGCCAAGAGATGTGATCAAATCATTTATTAAGCCTATCCTACCTCTATCTCGAGTTCATCCTCTTTTTGGGTTATTATGACCATGTCATTGGTACTCTTATTGCCGGGTCGATTTAAGGTCGATTGCCGACGTCTCGATTTTCGCCCAAACAAGTATTACAGTAAAATATCACACATATACCCATACATATATATATATATAATATATATATATATATATATATATTATATAGTATAGTTAGATTGTTAGCGCGTATTTGCCTATTCCGACTTTCTAGGGTTTTGCATTTCCTATGAGGCCGTTACCTGGTTGGTGGGATGTTACACTCTCCCCTCCTTTTTGAGAATTTCGTCCTCGAAATTCACATCCTAAAATACTAAACAGTTGAGGGTATGTCCTTCTCATATCCTCCTCTAATTCCCAAGTAGCTTCTTCATCTTCACCCTCACTCCAAGCTACTTTCACTAACGGGATTTCCTTTTTCCTAAGTTGTTTCATCCTCCTATCCAATATCCTCTTAGGTTCGGCTGTGTATGTTAAGTTCTCCTTGAGTTGTATATGTTCAGGTTTTATCACATGAGAAGGGTCGGGGATGTATTTCTTTGTTTGGGAAACATGAAACACATCGTGCAAGTTTGACAAAGATGGCGGTAGTGCCACCTGGTAGGCTGATGTTCCTACCTTCCTAAGGATATGGTAAGGTCCTAAATATTTTGATGTAAGCTTTTTCGACATAATTGACCTTCCTATCCCTGTAATTGGGTTAACTCTGAGGAAAACATGGTCTCCTTCTTCAAATTCTTAGGGTTTTCTCCTACGATCATAGTAAGTTTTCTGCCTATCCTGTGCTATCTTAAGCTTCTCCCTAATTCCTTTCACCTTTTCCGACATATCTCGCACTACGTCGGGTCCTAGTACTAACTCGTCTCCTTCACCAAACCAACTCAACGGGGTTCTACACTTCCTCCCGTACAATGCTTCAAATGGTGCTTGTAAGACCCGAGAGAGTTAAGATAAATAAACTCGGTAAATTTCTCGGTTCAGTGCTTTAATGCTCGGTTAATGTGATGTTTATGGGTGTGACCTTGTACGATGAATTTTATCTTAGGAATGTAGTATTTTGATTATTAATATCGAAGTTATTTTCCAAGTGTTTTATTCTTCGTTCGTCGGAGAATTCGGCTGCACTACGGAAAACGGCCGAACCGACGAGTTTCGCCGAGAGCGCCCTTTTGTCATCGAATTATTATTTGAATGTGAAATAAATATTTTCCTTATTATTACGATGATCTACGCGTAATTTCGAGAATTTTGACTGTAATATCGATATAAGGTCAAAATCTCGCCCGGTAGTGTTTTCGGCTCGAAAACGAGTCGAGTTCGAGTTCGACTCGTAAACGAGCCAATCACGAAATTGGCCAGAAAATATCTGATCTTGGGGTTGAGTGTTCAGATGTTGAGTGTGGAGAGAAAGGCTATTAGGGTAGGCTCATCATGAACCAAGGTCAAAAGGTTAGTATCATGATTGCTTTACCCTAAGTAGTGTGCATGGGAAGATAAACCAAAGCCAAAAGTGCAAGCCACCTTTCACCTAGGGAAACGTCCATCACCTTATCATAGAAGCTTTCCATCAGATTTCTGAACCAAAGTAAAGGAAATGAGAGGACTTTAGAGAGATAAGTGAGAGAGAGTGAACATCATCTTCATCTTATCTTCATCCTTCTTACCAAAAAACTGAAATCTTCATCATCTCTAAACACCACCAAGAAATCATCTTTTGTCTTCCACTCCTTCACAAAAGAGTTAGCATTCAAGGTGAGGATCATGGTGATGGTTTCCAAATTTAAAAAGGAGCTATCTTTCTCTTCATCTTTTCAAAAAAACCGAGTTGATGTTGTTGTTGTGCTTGTGATCTCCTTGGCTTCATGCATGTGAAAAGTGTTTTGAAAAAGGTTGAAGCTTGATGTTAGCGCTTCATGCTCTTGTGTTCTGAACCTTAGATTTCGAAAATGGAGAGCCAAGGAAGAAAACTACTCATCATAAAACCTTTTCTTGTTCAAAAGGTTGAATCTTGATGTTTTAATGTTCTCATGAAGTAAAGACTTCAAGAGTAGGTTTCCAAGCTTGTTTCTTAAAAGCCTTGAGGCTAAAAGTTCAGTTTTTAACCCTCAAAGATCATTCCAAGTGTTGTTTCAAAACTCAAAACCCATGAACTCTTAAGACTAAGTTCATTCATGAGAAGTGCTAGACTTAGTTAAGAGTGTGTGTGATTTCTATTTGATTTTGATGAATGATGGTTGTGTGCATTGTGTGCTTGTGTGAAGGTGAAGAACACCTTGTTCATTCCATTACGAGGAGCTAAAGGCTAGGAAGGAAATCAGACTAGTGAAGTTAAGGAGAAAGACAACGATCGAGGTAAGGGCACTTCGGGTCTTGGACTTTAGCGTGCACGAATTGTGTGTTAGGATTGCATGAGATTTGTATGATGACGATGAACATGTTAAGACCTTGGAATACTAATGTAAATGAGCTTAGTATGTTGTATGATCCTTATAATCATGAATGGGAACTTAAAGGTTAAGTCTTGGGCTAAAAATCAAGTTAAAAGTGAGAAAAAGCATGAAACTCGGAAGAGGTACAGAACCGCGGCGCATGTGCGTGGAGTGTTGGCGCACATGCGTGGGACTTCTGTCCCTCCAGCGCCAAGTGACGTTTTCTTTGCTGCTTCGTAATGTTTTGGGCATAACTCCTTGATTATGAGTCCAAAACGGGTGAAACCAATTTTATTTGAACGCTAACTTAAAGGGCTTCAATCAGTAAAAGTTTCATAAATTTTGGATTGCTATATCAATACAGTTTTTAATTTTAGTTCACCCTTTTTTCTGCTGCCGAGTAAGCTGGACAGTTCGTATTGTTTTGGGCATAACTCCTTGGATACGAGTCCAAATCGGGTGAAACCAATTTTATTTGAAAGCTAACTTAAATTCCTTAAATCTGTGAAAGTTTCATAATTTTTAGATTGCTAGTTTAATACAGTTTTCAATTTTAATTCTACCATTTTCTGCTGTTTTCTTGCCCTGAATTATATGCATGATATACATGAATTTTATGAGTTAAGAATGCTTGATTAACATGAGAAATTGCTTATGAACATGGTGAATGATAACATGCTTAAGTGTCTTGATGTTGAGAACATGATTACTTGTTGAGAACATGCTTACTTGTTGAATGCATGACTACTTGTTGAATATGACATGATGAACTCTCTTAGGATGTTCATGATAAATGTAAGTCTTGAATTATGTTCCTATGATGCATGATATAGTATGCCCTGATATTTATCGAATGATAAGCGTTGTATGGGCGATATTGATCGAATGAGATCGAACGTGGGACCTACGATGGTTGGGCTACCGTGGCGACGGATAGCTGGTGACACCTATGAGTTAGTGACCGATCACTCCTGTTAAGATGTGGTGAAGTCGTCATCAAACGACAGAAGACTATAACTTTGCTGTTTGACTAATTCATGGAGCATATCATTGCATTGACCGAGGGTACTGCTTGGATAGGGTACGCCGAGGTGTTGGCTAATGACTGCATGGGAAGGGTCATTAGATAAGTGGCAATTGACTGCTGGATGGGTCTTTGTCCCGCCTGCCTGGTATGGAGTTGGCGTTTATCCGGATCATGGTGTGCATTGAGCATTGAGCATATAGCATACGCTAACAATATAGAGACACATAGGTTAACTGTAACACCCCGATTTCGGTGGCGTCACTTTAGTAACCAAAATAAACTTGATGCGGAAAAACGTAAATATTTTTTTTTTGATGACAACTAAGACTGAAATAAATAAAACCCAAATGCGAAAGGTAACAGAACTAATACACAATACATATAACATTCCCCGCTGTAAGTAGCGACCTCGTCACGAGTAACCTCCAGTGACGGAAAGTAGAAAAGTGTAACGCCCGTAGGCAAAATGTACCATCCCCAAAATGATAGGTCAAGTGTCAGCAACACAAGCCCTCCAAAAATAAGAATAAGTCAGAGCTATGACACTAACACCCAACCTTAGTAGACTCTAAACACCCATCCCCTATACTTCCATCATCGACTCTCATCTGGTCATGCATGAAGTCCGGGTCCACGTCGAAGGCTCTGCGGTAGTCATTTCGCTCCGGGTCTTCCCCGAATGACGAAGAATCACGAAAGAATCCATCGACGGCATCTGACAAAAAGGGCATACATAGCCCCCCAAACACAGGTAGCACGTGCAAGGGTCAACTTACGGAATATAGGATAGAGAATACAAGACACCAGATAAAGTATAAGGGGTATATATATATATGTTGTCTATATACATATAAGTTCTGCATTGTCTACCCTAAGGTTTAAACATAGCATGTTATCAACACTCTAGTACAATTCCATCATCAAAGCACATAACGATATCTATCAACATCTACTCATCAAAACACATAACGATGTTTATCAACATCAACTCATCAAAACATATAACGATACAATTAGAGTGCATGATATGTCAATGCAACGTCACTCTCGACGGTTCCAGAAAGAGTAGGCTGGGCACGTTTGAGTCGGTCCTAACACTGGCATTGTGTCGACCATAACCCCCGAGTGTCACTTACAACCTTGACATAGCCGGATCAGTCCTAACCCTGCGGGTCGACTTTTCCCTCCGCTATGCCCGACAATCAACAGGTTGATCCTAACCTCACGGTCGATCATATCCCCCGTCGATGTCCGAATTACCCGAAGAAAGAATAGGCTGGGCACGTTTGAGTCGGTCCTAACACTGGCATTGTGTCGACCATAACTCCCGAGTGTCACTTACAACCTTGACATAGCCGGATCAGTCCTAACCCTGCGGGTCGAGTTTTCCCTCCGCTATGCCCGACAATTAACAGGTCGATCCTAACCTCACGGTCGATCATATCCCCCGTCGATGTCCGAATTACCCGAAGGTATAAACTGTACCCGAAGGTATAAACTGTACCCGAAGGCATAAACTGTACCCGAAGGCATAAACTGTACCCGAAGGCATAAACGGTACCCGAAGGCATAAACGGTACCCGAAGGTATAAACTGTACCCGAAGGCATAAACTGTACCCGAAGGCATAAACTGTACCCGAAGGCATAAACGGTACCCGAAGGTATAAACTGTACCCGAAGGTATAAACTGTACCCGAAGGTATAAACTGTACCCGAAGGCATAAACGGTACCCGAAGGTATAAACTGTACCCGAAGGCATAAACGGTACCCGAAGGTATAAACTGTATCTCATGATGATCTCCAAATCATCCGACTCATCTCTATCCGATGGTCAACACTGCTCAACGAGCAAAGAGCATCAACATGCTCGGAAACTACCCGTTTCCCGGCTTATCTCTCAGATAGCCCAACAACACAACTGCTCCCAGAGCACAAGAGTATCAACATACTCAAAACCTCTCAACTTCCTCAACGCTTGGATCCGACGACACTTCTCGTTTTCCAAAACTAAGATCTTCATCCTAAGCTTCCTTTCGAGTTTATTATCATTATTTGAAGATTTTAGAGGTTGTTTAATGTCTTATGAGTTTTCTTTACAAAATGATATCCTTTTTAATCTTATCGCGAATCTTATAAGTTCCCGGGATCTCCAAATCCCAAATGACTCCAGAGAATGTCTCGATCCATGAAAAACCATAACAAGGCCCGAATCTCATTCGTCCTATCGAACTTTCTCAAAACTCTCAAAATAAAATCGGCATGACCTGCCCGCTATTCTCACTACTCAGAAACTCAGATTTCATTGCAAATGCATAATTAACTCAGCACAAACAACCAACATGTCAAATCAACATATTATGCAATAACCACATAGCACTTAGCATATAAAGCATGCATCACACATCCTAAATTACCCACATAGCACTTAACATGAAATTCACTCTCAAAAACATTCAGTAGATGAATCATCTACATTGTCAGCCGAAGCCTCAGAAAACATTTTCCCAATCATACAGAAACAAGTGCATAAACAGTAAATCAAGACGAATGCGTCGACACCTAAAGCATTAGCTAGTAAGGTAAGTTGCCCTTACCTCTAGTTATTCCAGCGTTCTCCTCAAACGTTCCTTCACAATGAGCTCCTTGATCTTCAGGAAATTCTTCAAAAGAACCTTTAAAGTAAAACCACAGAATTCTATCAAAATCTATCGGAAACTAAGCTATCAATGCTCACTAAGGTTACACGAAGTAGTTCATACTCCGAGGTACGATAATCTAGCGCGAAAGGACAAGTTTTCGGAAAAGGAATTTTCCCCCTCCTCCCCTATAGGGCTCGGCCACTTTTCACAATTGTGGGGCTCGATTTTTCTTCGATCAAACTTCGTTCCTATGCTTTCATTAGCCGTAACTAAGGGTATTCTGAACTCGGAAAAATTATCGGATCAAAAACTGTCGCAGGGGTATTTTGGTCATGATTTTTAACTTAGAAATTTCAAAACTGAAATCCCAAAAACCAAATTTTGCAGGGACGTTACTAACGACGTTTATGACAACTAATCCTACTAACACTAAGCTAAGGCGATAGTTTTTAGCCTAAAGGTTGAAGCTTTACCTCAAAAACTCCAAAAATGGGTATTTAAGGCTAAAATTGATTCCGGCGGAATTCCGGCGACATAACGGAAAATCTAACCCGGCAGAAGTGATCTTGGGCACATAAGGAAGAGGTTTAGAATCAGAAATGAAAGATTCAGGATAGTTTTGCAAAAACCCATAAACTATCCACTCAGAAAAGTCTACAGAAAAGCTATGGAAAAAGCGATCAGAGGTAAGGATTAGCGACTATACCTCGAAACCTTGAAGTAGCAACTGATTGATCGACGATCAAGCAAGAAATGAAGAAAATCTCTCCTCCTCCTCTCCTATGCAAACTCGCGGCCTTGAATGGGTTTTTGGGTGAGTTTTGTGATTTTTTTCTCATTTCTTGGCTATATATAGAGGTTGGCAAAACGCGGTAAAATGAAAGTTTCGCGAATCTGATTTTTCCGGCGTCATTCTCCGTGAATTCTAAGATAGGTTTTGGCGAAAGAATTCCAAAACTAAAATGAGGTCTCCTTGTATTTTTGGCGACTAATGCATAATCGGTATAAAACTATTTTACCCGATAAGTTGCTTTTTGCATCGGATGTCGGAATAGAAAACTTCCTTCTGAAGAAAGATTAAAATCATCAAGAGAAATAGGTGTACGCGTGTGGAATATTCATTTGAAGCTCTGAATAGAAAAAGTCTTCATTGTTGAGAAATTCTAGGGTTTCGAAATACCAGGGTTTCGGTTTCGGCAAACTTCCGATGATTGGAATCGGACGTTCGTAGATTCTAGAGTTTCGCCTCGAAACGATTGTGATATATGGAAAAAGAGAAGTTCTAACATTTCTCTGAAGGTTTTTGGACTAAAATCCTACAGTGTTCCAAGGGTGGAACATAGTGTTATTTCCTAAGATTCTTGTCCTAGGTTTTTAAAGCGAATATTAGTCGTGCTATAACTTAAATCGACTTCGATACGATCCTTTGACTTTTCCTGAACTTTCTCCTTCATAAATTTATTTCATTTGGTAAACTCTAGTTCAGGTTTCCCTTCACAATATATCAACCCTAATCGTAAATGGAAATCTCTTCCACTGATCCTAAGCTTAAAATCTTGGGTCTTACATTACTACCCTCCAAAAAGATGTTTCGTCTTCGAAACTTAAGGGTCAGTAATAGTTCTGGATATTATTCCTTGATCTTTTCCTCTAACTCTCACATGGCATCGTCTGTGTCTTTGTTCCAAATAACTCTTACTAAAGCACTCTGCTTTCCCTTCGATTGTTTCACTCTTCTAGTCCCAATGTTGACCAACGGCGTCTCAACAGACATATCATCTTTCAACTTGCCGAGGTTTAACTACAATCATCAATGATAACACCACTAAAACTCTTACTCGAATATGATCTCCAGCTTCTGAAGTCAATCTTTACCCTAAGATTCTCATTCCACTTAGCAAAGTTCACTCGCTAATCTCCAGCTTGTATCACCGAAATCCATAACAAGTTTCATTCACTCTTAGACTTTAAGCAACTTGTCCAAATATGACAACCTCAAGTGTTCATCTTAATACTAACACTTCCCTTTTCTGTAACTTGATCACCATCTCGTCAATCAACTTCTTAATCTCTCTATCAAATTCTAACCAACTTCGAGTCCTAGAATCATAGACTTAAAACCTGAACCTTCACCAAGTTTGGACCTCTAATGTCCGTTAATTCTTCAATGCTTCCTAAATGAATATCCATTTCTTCAACCTATATCTCCTTCGCAAGAGAACTTATACTTAATGCGAACTTTTTCCTCCCAGCTCGACTAATCCTCGATCCAATCAAGTTAATCTTACCAATCCTTCTATCAAAGTCCATATCCAGCTGTGATTCCGAATATCACCCCCTCAATATTAAGTTGATCAAGCCTAATACATCGAAGGTGAAATTTAGAAAAAACCCACTGGAACAGTCAATGAGTTCCTATCATCCAATAGTCACAAATATCCTGACCTCACATCCTCAACGATTCCGCTACGGAACTACACGCCCTCGACATCATACGTCTACTATCCATAAGAAATCTCTATGAGATTCATCTTCAGCTTCTAACTTCTTGTTAAACGCATTGGTGCAGAACTACTTTCTAGGTTTATCGTGTTATTCTAAACCTCGTGTAATTTCTATAGCTAAAATACGAGCTACGGTCAAATAAGGTGTTAATAGGCGTAATAACTATAAGGTCAAAGCTCAAACAAACAGTTAGTACTCATCATAAGATAGCATCTCCATAACTATACAATATGATTAAGCAATAACTTCAATCAATTTTTAAGCGAAAAAATCGCTTGCAGACAATCAATTTTCACTCTTTGCAGAGTCACACAACCTAGCACAGAAGACCTATTCCCCAACAACTCCCGAAAGACTCGACAAGCTCTGATACCACAATGTAACACCCCGATTTCGGTGGCGTCACTTTAGTAACCAAAATAAACTTAATGCGGAAAAACGTAAATATTTTTTTTTTGATGACAACTAAGACTGAAATAAATAAAACCCAAATGCGAAAGGTAACAGAACTAATACACAATACATATAACATTCCCCGCTGTAAGTAGCGACCTCGTCACGAGTAACCTCCAGTGACGGAAAGTAGAAAAGTGTAACGCCCGTAGGCAAAATGTACCATCCCCAAAATGATAGGTCAAGTGTCAGCAACACAAGCCCTCCAAAAATAAGAATAAGTCAGATCTATGACACTAACACCCAACCTTAGTAGACTCTAAACACCCATCCCCTATACTTCCATCATCGACTCTCATCTGGTCATGCATGAAGTCCGGGTCCACGTCGAAGGCTCTGCGGTAGTCATTTCGCTCCGGGTCTTCCCCGAATGACAAAAAATCACGAAAGAATCCATCGACGGCATCTAACAAAAAGGGCATACATAGCCCCCCAAACACAGGTAGCACGTGCAAGGGTCAACTTACGGAATATAGGATAGAGAATACAAGACACCAGATAAAGTATAAGGGGTATATATATATATGTTGTCTATATACATATAAGTTCTGCATTGTCTACCCTAAGGTTTAAACATAGCATGTTATCAACACTCTAGTACAATTCCATCATCAAAGCACATAACGATATCTATCAACATCTACTCATCAAAACACATAACGATGTTTATCAACATCAACTCATCAAAACATATAACGATACAATTAGAGTGCATGATATGTCAATGCAACGTCACTCTCGACGGTTCCAGAAAGAGTAGGCTGGGCACGTTTGAGTCGGTCCTAACACTGGCATTGTGTCGACCATAACCCCCGAGTGTCACTTACAACCTTGACATAGTCGGATCAGTCCTAACCCTGCGGGTCGACTTTTCCCTCCGCTATGCCCGACAATCAACAGGTCGATCCTAACCTCACGGTCGATCATATCCCCCGTCGATGTCCGAATTACCCGAAGAAAGAATAGGCTGGGCACGTTTGAGTCGGTCCTAACACTGGCATTGTGTCGACCATAACTCCCGAGTGTCACTTACAACCTTGACATAGTCGGATCAGTCCTAACCCTGCGGGTCGACTTTTCCCTCCGCTATGCCCGACAATCAACAGGTCGATCCTAACCTCACGGTCGATCATATCCCCCTGTCGAATTCCCGAAGGTAAACTGTACCCGAAGGTATAAACTGTACCCGAAGGATAAACTGTACCCGAAGGTATAAACTGTACCCGAAGGCATAAACGTACCCGAAGGTATAAACTGTACCCGAAGGCATAAACTGTACCCGAAGGCATAAACTGTACCCGAAGGCATAAACGTACCCGAAGGCATAAACTGTACCCGAAGGTATAAACTGTACCCGAAGGCATAAACGGTACCCGAAGGTATAAACTGTACCCGAAGGCATAAACGGTACCCGAAGGTATAAACTGTATCTCATGATGATCTCCAAATCATCCGACTCATCTCTATCCGATGGTCAACACTGCTCAACGAGCAAAGAGCATCAACATGCTCGGAAACTACCCGTTTCCCGGCTTATCTCTCAGATAGCCCAACAACACAACTACTCCCAGAGCACAAGAGTATCAACATACTCAAAACCTCTCAACTTCCTCAACGCTTGGATCCGACGACACTTCTCGTTTTCCAAAACTAAGATCTTCATCCTAAGCTTCCTTTCGAGTTTATTATCATTATTTGAAGATTTTAGAGGTTGTTTAATGTCTTATGAGTTTTCTTTACAAAATGATATCCTTTTTAATCTTATCGCGAATCTTATAAGTTCCCGGGATCTCCAAATCCCAAATGACTCCAGAGAATGTCTCGATTCATGAAAAACCATAACAAGGCCCGAATCTCATTCGTCCTATCGAACTTTCTCAAAACTCTCAAAATAAAATCGGCATGACCTGCCCGCTATTCTCACTACTCAGAAACTCAGATTTCATTGCAAATGCATAATTAACTCAGCACAAACAACCAAACATGTCAAATCAACATATTATTGCAATAACCACATACACTTAGCATATAAAGCATGCATCACACATCCTAAATTACCCACATAGCACTTAACATGAAATTCACTCTCAAAAACATTCAGTAGATGAATCATCTACATTGTCAGCCGAAGCCTCAGAAAACATTTTCCCAATCATACACAAACAAGTGCATAAACAGTAAATCAAGTCGAATGCGTCGACACCTAAAGCATTAGCTAGTAAGGTAAGTTGCCCTTACCTCTAGTTATTCCAGCATTCTCCTCAAATGTTCCTTCACAATGAGCTCCTTGATCTTCAGGAAATTCTTCAAAAGAACCTTTAAAGTAAAACCACAGAATTCTATCAAAAATCTATCGGGAAACTAAGCTATCAATGCTCACTAAGGTTACACGAAGTAGTTCATACTCCGAGGTACGATAATCTAGCGCGAAAGGACAAGTTTTCGGAAAAGGAATTTTCCCCCTCCTCCCCTATAGGGCTCGGCCACTTTTCACAATTGTGGGGCTCGATTTTTCTTCGATCAAACTTGGTTCCTATGCTTTCATTAGTCGTAACTAAGGGTATTCTGAACTCGGGAAAAAATTATCGGATCAAAAACTGTCGCAGGGGTATTTTGGTCATGATTTTTAACTTAGAAATTTCAAAACTGAAATCCCAAAAACCAATTTTGCAGGGACGTTACTAACGGACGTTTATGACAACTAATCCTACTAACACTAAGCTAAGGCGATAGTTTTTAGCCTAAAGGTTGAAGCTTTACCTCAAAAACTCCAAAAATGGGTATTTAAGGCTAAAATTGATTCCGGCGGAATTCCGGCGACATAACGGAAAATCTAACCCGGCAGAAGTGATCTTGGGCACATAAGGAAGAGGTTTAGAATCAGAAATGAAAGATTCAGGATAGTTTTGCAAAAACCCATAAACTATCCACTCAGAAAAGTCTACAGAAAAGCTATGGAAAAAGCGATCAGAGGTAAGGATTAGCGACTATACCTCGAAACCTTGAAGTAGCAACTGATTGATCGACGATCAAGCAAGAAATGAAGAAAATCTCTCCTCCTCCTCTCCTATGCAAACTCGCGGCCTTGAATGGGTTTTTGGGTGAGTTTTGTGATTTTTTTCTCATTTCTTGGCTATATATATGAGGTTGGCAAAACGCGGTAAAATGAAAGTTTCGCGAATCTGATTTTTCCGGCGTCATTCTCCGTGAATTCTAAGATAGGTTTTGGCGAAAGAATTCCAAAACTAAAATGAGGTCTCCTTGTATTTTTGGCGACTAATGCATAATCGGTATAAAACTATTTTACCCGATAAGTTGCTTTTTGCATCGGATGTCGGAATAGAAAACTTCCTTCTGAAGAAAGATTAAAATCATCAAGAGAAATAGGTGTACGCGTGTGGAATATTCATTTGAAGCTCTGAATAGAAAAAGTCTTCATTGTCGAGAAATTCTAGGGTTTCGAAATACCAGGGTTTCGGTTTCGGCAAACTTCCGATGATTGGAATCGGACGTTCGTAGATTCTAGAGTTTCGCCTCGAAACGATTGTGATATATGGAAAAAGAGAAGTTCTAACATTTCTCTGAAGGTTTTTGGACTAAAATCCTACAGTGTTCCAAGGGTGGAACATAGTGTTATTTCCTAAGATTCTTGTCCTAGGTTTTTAAAGCGAATATTAGTCGTGCTATAACTTAAATCGACTTCGATACGATCCTTTGACTTTTCCTGAACTTTCTCCTTCATAAATTTATTTCATTTGGTAAACTCTAGTTCAGGTTTCCCTTCACAATATATCAACCCTAATCGTAAATGGAAATCTCTTCCACTGATCCTAAGCTTAAAATCTTGGGTCTTACAATTCACACGCCTCAGTCCATGCAAAAGGTTGATCCTTCCTCGTCAGTTGAGTCAAAGGTCCAACAATCTTGGCAAATCCCTCAATGAAGCGTCTATAATATCCAGCTAAACCCACAAAACTTCTGATCTGTGTCACTGTCTTCGGTTGCTCCCAAGCCAAAAACAGTCTCTACTTTCGCCGGATCCACAGCTATGCCTTCCTTTGAGATAACATGGCCTAAGAAATTAACTTCCTCCAGCCATAATTCACACTTGGAAGGGTTCGCATACAGCTTTTTCCCTCTCAACACTTGTAAAACTTGGCGCAAATGTTCCTCATGTTCCTTCGCGTCCTTCGAATATATCAGTATGTCATCA
>NC_080044.1:37960464-37983307 GCF_012489685.1 Lotus japonicus
GAAGGAATAGTTAGAAGGTTACCATCGTTCTTGCGCTCTCCTCTAGCTAGTTCGTCAGCTCCCTCAGCCTCTTCACCATCCATGGTGTAAACTTTTCCTCTAGCAGCAGGGTGCTTTCCCATTGCAGTGTTAACAGATGGTTCAACCTTGGGTTTCTTGTGTAAGGCCCGAGTTTTTAAGTTTATGATAAGTGAATAAACTTCTTATTCACGATTAGGGTTGATGTAATGTGAAGGGAAACCTGAACGAAAGTTTATTAAATGAAATATATTTTATGAAGGAGAAAGTTCAGGAAAAGTCAAAGGATAGTATCGAAGTCGATTTAAGTTATAGCACGACTAATATTCGCATTTAAAACCTAGGACAAGAACCTTAGGAAACAAAAACTATGTTCCAGCTTTGGAACACTATAGGAATATAATTTCCAACAAACTTCCAGCTTTGGAACACTGTAGGAATTTAGTCCAAAAATCTTTAGAGAAATATTAGAACTTCTCTTTTTCCATATATCACAATCATTTCGAGGCGAAACTCTAGGATCTACGAACGTCCGATTCCAATCATCGGAAGTTTGCCGAAACCGAATCCCTGGTTTTTCAAAACCCTAGAATCAACCGTCAATGAAGATTCTACACGCGTACACCCATTTCTCTTGATGATTTCAATCTTTCTTCAGAAGGAAGTTTTCCATTCCGACATTCGATGCAAAAAGTAAATTATCGGGTAAAATAGTTTTACACCGACTTTGCATTAGTCACCTAAAATATAAGGAGACCTCATTTTAGTTTTGGAATTCTTTCGCCAAAACCTATCTTAGAATTCATGGAGAATGAAGCCGGAAAAATCAGATTCGCGAAACTTTCATTTTACCGCGTTTTGCCAACCTCTATATATAGCCAAGAAATGAGAAAATATCACAAATTTCCACCATTTCTCTCCAAAACCTGCGAATTTGCTAAGAGGAAGAAGAAAGAAGAGCTTTTGTTCATTTCTTGCTTGATCGTCGATCAATCAGTTGCTACTTCAAGGCTTCGAGGTATAGTCGCTAATCCTTACCTCCGATCGTTTTTTCCATAGCTTTTCTGTAGAGTTTTCTGAGTGGATAGTTTATGGGTTTTTGCAAAACTATCCTGAATCTTTCATTTCTGATTGTAAACCTCTTCCTTATGCGCCCAAGATCACTTCTGCCGGGTTAGATTTTCCGTTATGTCGCCGGAATTCCGCCGGAATCAATTTGAACCTAAAATACCCATTTTTGGAGTTTTTGGTGTAAAGCTTCAACCTTTAGGCTGAAAACTATCGCCTTAGCTTAGTGCTAGTAGGATTAGTTGTCATAAACGTCGTTGGTGACGTCCCTGCAAAATTTTATTTTGAGATTTCAGTTTTGAAAATCCTAAGTTAAAAATCATGACCAAAATACCCCTACGACAGTTTTTGATCCGATAATTTTTCCGAGTTCAGAATACCCTTAGTTACGGCTTATGAAAGCATAGGAACCAAGTTTGATCGAAGAAAAATCGAGCCCCACAATTAACCAAAGTGGCCGAGCCCTATTAGGGGGAAGGAGGAAAATTTCCTTTTCCGAAAACTTGTCCTTTCGCGCTAGATTATCGTACCTTAGAGTATAGATTACTTCGAGTAACCTTAGTAAGTATCGATAGCTTAGTTTTCGATAGATTCTAATAGTATTTCTGTGGTTTTGCTCTAAAGGTGATTTTGAGGAATTCCCAGAGGAGCAAGCCTTTGATTGTGAACAAGTGTTAGGGGATCGTCCTGGAGAATCTACAGGTGAGGGCTTCTCACTGAATCCCTAGTTAATGCTTAGGGTCGATGTTTCGACATTGTTTACTGTTTATGCACTGGAATTGTGTGTGATTGGAAAATGTTTTCTGAGGCTTCGGCTGACAATGTAGATGATTCATCTACTGAATGTTTTTGAGATTGACTTACATGCTATGTGTATGTGGGTAATCTAGGATGTGTGGTGCATGCTTTATATGCTAAGTGCTAAGTGTTTATGATGCGATTTATCGATATATGACATGTTGTTGATTGTGATGAATTGAATATGCTCTGTACTGGAATCTGAGTTTCTGAACGGTGAGAAAAGCGGGCAGGTCATGCCGATTTTATTTTGAGAGTTTTTGAGGAAGCTTGAAAGGACGAATGAGATTCGGGCCTTGTTATGATGTTTATGGATCGAGACATTCTCTGGAGTCATTTGGGGATTAGGAGATCCCGAGAACTTATAGGATTCGCGATAAGACTAAAAGGATAATTATTTTGTAAAGAAAACTCATAAGACATTAAACAACCTCTAAATCTTTAAGTAATGGTAATAATCTCGGAAGGAAGCTTTGGATGCAAATCATAGTTTTGGAAAACGAGAAGTGTCGTCGGATCCCAGTATTGAGAAAGATGAGGGCTTCGAGTATGTAGATGTTGTGGTGCTGTTGGAGCAGCGCTTGTTGTTGTGCTGTTGGAGCAGCTATTGTGGTTGTGCTGTTGGTGCAGCTATGTTGTTGGGTGTATCTTCGACTTTGCGGCGCGAATCCGTATGTCCAAACCCGACGGGTTGGGCCGATTCGGCAATAATTGTTGACACGCGTGAATCCGTATATTCAATCCGATGGATTGGATCGATTCGGCGGTAGTCACTCAGGCACGCGTGAGTCCGTATGTTCAATCAGAGGGATTGGATCGATTCAGCGATTGCCATTTTACCTCGCGTGAATCCGTATGTTCAATCCGAGGGATTGGATCGATTCAGCGACAACTTTTCGACACGCGCGAATCCGTATATTCAATCCGATGGATTGGATCGATTCGGCGGTAGTCACTCAGGCACGCGTGAGTCCGTATGTTCAATCAGAGGGATTGGATCGATTCAGCGATTGCCATTTTACCTCGCGTGAATCCGTATGTTCAATCCGAGGGATTGGATCGATTCAGCGATAACCTTTCGACACGCGCGGATCCGTATGTTCAATCCGATGGATTGGATCGATTCGGCGATAGTCATTGGACACGCGCAATGTCCGTATGTTCGACTCTTTTGAGTGAACCGACTTGGCGTTGTCATTTGTTGCGTGTGCGAGTCCGTATGTTCAACCCAAGGGGTTGGATCGACTCGACATGCCTAATTGTGGGAGTTGCGTGTGCGAGTCCGTATGTTCAACCCAAGGGGTTGGATCGACTTGACATGCCTAATTGTTGGGCTATCCTGGGGATAAGTCCGGGAAACCGGTAGTTTCCGAGTATGTGATACTCTTTGCTTGTTGAGCAGTTGTGACCATCGGATTGAGATGAGTCGGATGATCCGGAGATCATCATGAGTTACTATGTTGATGTGAAGAAGTGTCTTTTGTCGCAGAATCGACTTTACCTTAGGGTAAGCTTTTAGAGACTTTAATTTACCTAGAACACGTGGCGACGTGTCGAGTGAGAGTCGGAGACGTTGTTTGACTAATCATCCTGCATTCATGCATACTGATTTAGTTGTCGAGTGTGATTGTTATTTGTTAATCCTATTTGGAACATGTTAATTGTTATTATTGTTGTTGAGTTCATTATGGAATATGCAACCCTAGGATGTTATCCCTAGCTATAAGCCTAAGTGGCTATTCTCTTATCTATAACTATTGGTGCTATTATTTATGTAATTCTTTGGAGTTGACCCTCGCGTCTTCTGTGTGTGCTTTGGCGGACAAACGCCCTTTGTCAGATGTCTTTGGCGGACTGGTTCGCGACGGTTCACCCTTCGGGGGAAACTAGAGTTGGGATGCTGGAACAGGAGCGCATCGCGATAGCGAGCGGAGGACGGATGGTGTACATAGACTAGGTCGTTCTGGATTTCGAATTCGGACGACGATCATGCTAGCATGTAGGTTTTAGTGCTGGTGTGAGCTCCTCGAGATGGATTAGTGTAGGAGTAGAGTCTTAGCTCTGAACATCATTTGTTTTCTTTGGGGACAGGGTAGTTTCCCACCTATAGCTTTTTGTGTGGTTCCTTTACGGGAATCACAGAGAGTTGGTTGGACTTAAGAGGTCTTGTTTTAGGCCATCTGGGCTGACTTATTCTTATTTTGAGGGACAGTGTTGCAGACACCTAACCTTTCTTTTGGATTATACCTTTTGCCTACGGGCGTTCTTTTCTACTACTTTCCGTCACTGGAGGTCACTCGTGACGAGGTTGGGTACTTACAGCGGGGGTTGTAAATATATATTGGATAATAGTTTTATTGCTTTTCGCATTTGGGTTTTATTTAATTCAGTCTTGTCTTAGTTATTATATCGAAAAAAAATATTCACGTATTTCCGCATTAAGTTTACTTTTGGTTACTAAAGTGACGCCACCGAAATCGGGGTGTTACATTGTGGTATCAGAGCTTGTCGAGTCTTTCGGGAGTTGTTGGGGAATAGGTCTTCTGTGCTAGGTTGTGTGACTCTGCAAAGAGTAAAACCTTGATTGTCTGCAAGCGATTTTCGCTTTAAATTGATTGAAGTTGCTACCTAATCATATTGTATAGCTATGCATAATACTATCTTGTGATTGGTACTGACTGTCTACTTAACGAACAGAGAACATGGTGAACATGAATCAACTCGCTGGGGCAATGACTGCTGTGGCCCAGGCAATGACAAATCAAACCGTGGAGAACGCTCAGTGGCGTGCTGACAAGGCTGAACGTGAGCGACATAAGCGTGAGAGGGAGTTAGCCCTAGACCAGAACAGGGGACTGAATGATTTTAGAAGGCAGGATCCACCCAAGTTCACGGGCGGGACTGACCCAGACAATGCGGATCTATGGATCCAAGAGATTGAGAAGATTTTCGAAGTACTGCAGACTGCTGAAGGGGCTAAGGTGGGCCTGGCAACTTATCTGCTGCTGGGCGATGCTGAGTACTGGTGGAAGGGTACCAGAGGAATTATGGAAGCTAACGACGAGGAGGTGAATTGGAACTCCTTTCGAACTGCATTCTTGGAAAAGTATTTTCCAACTAGTGCTCGGGACGAGCGGGAGGCACAGTTTCTGACACTCCGACAAGGGAGCATGTCTGTACCTGAATTTGCTTCTAAATTGGAGTCTTTGGCCAAACACTTCCAATTTTTCACCGACCATGTCGATGAGCGCTACATGTGTAAGCGTTTCGTCAATGGACTGAGGCTAGATATCGAGGACTCTGTGAGGCCATTGGGAATTATGCGTTTCCAAGCTTTGGTTGAGAAGGCAACAGAAGTTGAACTTATGAAGAACAAGAGGATGAATAGAACAGGCACTGGGGGACCAATGAGGTCGAACTTTCAAAATAATCATGGGATAGAGAGATTCCGACAGAAGAAGCCGTATCAACGTCCTGTGGCGGAAGGTTTTACCTCGGGGCAGTATAAGCCCATAAATGCTACCGGAGGAACATGAAACAAGACTTCGGGTCAAGGAGTGACGTGTTACAGGTTCAAGAAGGTGGGGCACTACACTAACAAGTGTCCAGACGGAAGACCTCTATGTTTCAACTGCAGCCGTCCGGGGCATCAAGCCAAGGATTGCAATGTAACCAAGGTTGAGCCATCTGTGCATACGGTGAGGGGAAGACGTTCTACTGCACGGGGAAGAGTCCATGTCTTGTGCGGCGAGGGAGCTGATGGATTAGTCAGAGGAGAGCGCAAGAACGATGGTAACTTTCTAACTATTCTTTCTCATTCTAGTATGGTATACTCTTCGTTACCCCCGTAGCGTGTGCAACACGTCTGAACTTGCTTTTACCGCTAAGCGTTGACCTTATAGTTATTACACCTACAAAAGTTTATTTGACTGCTACTCGTGTTTCCACTATAGAAGTTACACGAGGTTTAGAATAACACGGTAAACCTAGAGAGTAGTTTTGCACCAATGCGTTTAAAAGGAAGCTAGAAGCTGAAGAATGAATCTCATAGAGATTTCTTATGGATAGTATACGTATGATGTCGAGGGCGTGTAGTTCCGTAGCGGAATCGTTGAGGATGTGAGGTCAGGATATTTGTGACTATCGGATGATAGGAACTCATTGACTGTTCCAGTGGGTTTTTCTAAATTTCACCTTCGATGTATTAGGCTTGATCAACTTAATATTGAGGGGGTGATATTCGGAATCAGAGCTGGCTATGGACTTTGATAGAAGGATTGGTAAGATTAACTTGATTGGATCGAGGATTAGTCGAGCTGGGAGGAAAAAGTTCGCATTAAGTATAAGTTCTCTTGCGAAGGAGATATAGTTTGAAGAAATGGATATTCATTTAGGAAGCATTGAAGAATTAACGGACATTAGAGGTCCAAACTTGGTGAAGGTTCAGGTTTTAAGTCTATGAATTGTTGTCTTAAGTTTCTAGGACTCGAAGTTGGTTAGAATTTGATAGAGAGATTAAGAAGTTGATTGACGAGATGGTGATCAAGTTACAGAAAAGGGAAGTGTTAGTATTAAGATGAACACTTGAGGTTGTCATATTTGGACAAGTTGCTTAAAGTCTAAGAGTGAATGAAACTTGTTATGGATTTCGGTGATACAAGCTAGAGATTAGCGAGTGAATTTTTGCTAAGTGGAATGAGAATCTTAGGGTAAAGATTGACTTCAGAAGCTGGAGATCATATTCGAGTAAGAGTTTTAGTGGTGTTATCATTGATGATTGTAGTTAAACCTCGGCAAGTTGAAAGATGATATGTCTGTTGAGACGCTGTTGGTCAACATTGGGACTAGAAGAGTGAAACAATCGAAGGGAAAGCAGAGTGTTTTAGTGAAAATTATTTGGAATAAAGACACGGACGGTGTTATGTGAGAGTTAGAGGAAAAGATCAAGGAATAATATCCAGAACTATTACTGACCTTAAGTTTCGAGGGCGAAACTTTCTTTTTGGAGGGTAGTAATGTAAGGCCCGAGTTTTTAAGTTTATGATAAGTGAATAAACTTCTTATTCACGATTAGGGTTGATGTAATGTGAAGGGAAACCTGAACGAAAGTTTATTAAATGAAATATATTTATGAAGGAGAAAGTTCAGGAAAAGTCAAAGGATAGTATCGAAGTCGATTTAAGTTATAGCACGACTAATATTCGCATTTAAAACCTAGGACAAGAACCTTAGGAAACAAAACTATGTTCCAGCTTTGGAACACTATAGGAATATAATTTCCAACAAACTTCCAGCTTTGGAACACTGTAGGAATTTAGTCCAAAAATCTTTAGAGAAATATCTGAACTTCTCTTTTTCCATATATCACAATCATTTCGAGGCGAAACTCTAGGATCTACGAACGTCCGATTCCAATCATCGGAAGTTTGCCGAAACCGAATCCCTGGTTTTTCAAAACCCTAGAATCAACCGTCAATGAAGACTTTTTCTATTCAGAGCTTCAAATGAAGATTCTACACGCGTACACCCATTTCTCTTGATGATTTCAATCTTTCTTCAGAAGGAAGTTTTCCATTCCGACATTCGTTGCAAAAAGTAAATTATCGGGTAAAATAGTTTTACACCGACTTTGCATTAGTCACCTAAAATATAAGGAGACCTCATTTTAGTTTTGGAATTCTTTCGCCAAAACCTATCTTAGAATTCATGGAGAATGAAGCCGGAAAAATCAGATTCGCGAAACTTTCATTTTACCGCGTTTTGCCAACCTCTATATATAGCCAAGAAATGAGAAAATATCACAAATTTCCACCATTTCTCTCCAAAACCTGCGAATTTGCTAAGAGGAAGAAGAAAGAAGAGCTTTTGTTCATTTCTTGCTTGATCGTCGATCAATCAGTTGCTACTTCAAGGCTTCGAGGTATAGTCGCTAATCCTTACCTCCGATCGTTTTTTCCATAGCTTTTCTGTAGAGTTTTCTGAGTGGATAGTTTATGGGTTTTTGCAAAACTATCCTGAATCTTTCATTTCTGATTGTAAACCTCTTCCTTATGCGCCCAAGATCACTTCTGCCGGGTTAGATTTTCCGTTATGTCGCCGGAATTCCGCCGGAATCAATTTGAACCTAAAATACCCATTTTTGGAGTTTTTGGTGTAAAGCTTCAACCTTTAGGCTGAAAACTATCGCCTTAGCTTAGTGCTAGTAGGATTAGTTGTCATAAACGTCGTTGGTGACGTCCCTGCAAAATTTTATTTTTGAGATTTCAGTTTTGAAAATCCTAAGTTAAAAATCATGACCAAAATACCCCTACGACAGTTTTTGATCCGATAATTTTTCCGAGTTCAGAATACCCTTAGTTACGGCTTATGAAAGCATAGGAACCAAGTTTGATCGAAGAAAAATCGAGCCCCACAATTAACCAAAGTGGCCGAGCCCTATTAGGGGGAAGGAGGAAAATTTCCTTTTCCGAAAACTTGTCCTTTCGCGCTAGATTATCGTACCTTAGAGTATAGATTACTTCGAGTAACCTTAGTAAGTATCGATAGCTTAGTTTTCGATAGATTCTAATAGTATTTCTGTGGTTTTGCTCTAAAGGTGATTTTGAGGAATTCCCAGAGGAGCAAGCCTTTGATTGTGAACAAGTGTTAGGGGATCGTCCTGGAGAATCTACAGGTGAGGGCTTCTCACTGAATCCCTAGTTAATGCTTAGGGTCGATGTTTCGACATTGTTTACTGTTTATGCACTGGAATTGTGTGTGATTGGAAAATGTTTTCTGAGGCTTCGGCTGACAATGTAGATGATTCATCTACTGAATGTTTTTGAGATTGACTTACATGCTATGTGTTATGTGGGTAATCTAGGATGTGTGGTGCATGCTTTATATGCTAAGTGCTAAGTGTTTATGATGCGATTTATCGATATATGACATGTTGTTGATTGTGATGAATTGAATATGCTCTGTACTGGAATCTGAGTTTCTGAACGGTGAGAAAAGCGGGCAGGTCATGCCGATTTTATTTTGAGAGTTTTGAGGAAGCTTGAAAGGACGAATGAGATTCGGGCCTTGTTATGATGTTTATGGATCGAGACATTCTCTGGAGTCATTTGGGGATTAGGAGATCCCGAGAACTTATAGGATTCGCGATAAGACTAAAAGGATAATTATTTTGTAAAGAAAACTCATAAGACATTAAACAACCTCTAAATCTTTAAGTAATGGTAATAATCTCGGAAGGAAGCTTTGGATGCAAATCATAGTTTTGGAAAACGAGAAGTGTCGTCGGATCCCAGTATTGAGAAAGATGAGGGGCTTCGAGTATGTAGATGTTGTGGTGCTGTTGGAGCAGCGCTTGTTGTTGTGCTGTTGGAGCAGCTATTGTGGTTGTGCTGTTGGTGCAGCTATGTTGTTGGGTGTATCTTCGACTTTGCGGCGCGAATCCGTATGTCCAAACCCGACGGGTTGGGCCGATTCGGCAATAATTGTTGACACGCGTGAATCCGTATATTCAATCCGATGGATTGGATCGATTCGGCGGTAGTCACTCAGGCACGCGTGAGTCCGTATGTTCAATCAGAGGGATTGGATCGATTCAGCGATTGCCATTTTACCTCGCGTGAATCCGTATGTTCAATCCGAGGGATTGGATCGATTCAGCGACAACTTTTCGACACGCGCGAATCCGTATATTCAATCCGATGGATTGGATCGATTCGGCGGTAGTCACTCAGGCACGCGTGAGTCCGTATGTTCAATCAGAGGGATTGGATCGATTCAGCGATTGCCATTTTACCTCGCGTGAATCCGTATGTTCAATCCGAGGGATTGGATCGATTCAGCGATAACCTTTCGACACGCGCGGATCCGTATGTTCAATCCGATGGATTGGATCGATTCGGCGATAGTCATTGGACACGCGCAATGTCCGTATGTTCGACTCTTTTGAGTGAACCGACTTGGCGTTGTCATTTGTTGCGTGTGCGAGTCCGTATGTTCAACCCAAGGGGTTGGATCGACTCGACATGCCTAATTGTGGGAGTTGCGTGTGCGAGTCCGTATGTTCAACCCAAGGGGTTGGATCGACTTGACATGCCTAATTGTTGGGCTATCCTGGGGATAAGTCCGGGAAACCGGTAGTTTCCGAGTATGTGATACTCTTTGCTTGTTGAGCAGTTGTGACCATCGGATTGAGATGAGTCGGATGATCCGGAGATCATCATGAGTTACTATGTTGATGTGAAGAAGTGTCTTTTGTCGCAGAATCGACTTTACCTTAGGGTAAGCTTTTAGAGACTTTAATTTACCTAGAACACGTGGCGACGTGTCGAGTGAGAGTCGGAGACGTTGTTTGACTAATCATCCTGCATTCATGCATACTGATTTAGTTGTCGAGTGTGATTGTTATTTGTTAATCCTATTTGGAACATGTTAATTGTTATTATTGTTGTTGAGTTCATTATGGAATATGCAACCCTAGGATGTTATCCCTAGCTATAAGCCTAAGTGGCTATTCTCTTATCTATAACTATTGGTGCTATTATTTATGTAATTCTTTGGAGTTGACCCTCGCGTCTTCTGTGTGTGCTTTGGCGGACAAACGCCCTTTGTCAGATGTCTTTGGCGGACTGGTTCGCGACGGTTCACCCTTCGGGGGAAACTAGAGTTGGGATGCTGGAACAGGAGCGCATCGCGATAGCGAGCGGAGGACGGATGGTGTACATAGACTAGGTCGTTCTGGATTTCGAATTCGGACGACGATCATGCTAGCATGTAGGTTTTAGTGCTGGTGTGAGCTCCTCGAGATGGATTAGTGTAGGAGTAGAGTCTTAGCTCTGAACATCATTTGTTTTCTTTGGGGACAGGGTAGTTTCCCACCTATAGCTTTTTGTGTGGTTCCTTTACGGGAATCACAGAGAGTTGGTTGGACTTAAGAGGTCTTGTTTTAGGCCATCTGGGCTGACTTATTCTTATTTTGAGGGACAGTGTTGCAGACACCTAACCTTTCTTTTGGATTATACCTTTTGCCTACGGGCGTTCTTTTCTACTACTTTCCGTCACTGGAGGTCACTCGTGACGAGGTTGGGTACTTACAGCGGGGGTTGTAAATATATATTGGATAATAGTTTTATTGCTTTTCGCATTTGGGTTTTATTTAATTCAGTCTTGTCTTAGTTATTATATCGAAAAAAAATATTCACGTATTTCCGCATTAAGTTTACTTTTGGTTACTAAAGTGACGCCACCGAAATCGGGGTGTTACATTGTGGTATCAGAGCTTGTCGAGTCTTTCGGGAGTTGTTGGGGAATAGGTCTTCTGTGCTAGGTTGTGTGACTCTGCAAAGAGTAAAACCTTGATTGTCTGCAAGCGATTTTCGCTTTAAATTGATTGAAGTTGCTACCTAATCATATTGTATAGCTATGCATAATACTATCTTGTGATTGGTACTGACTGTCTACTTAACGAACAGAGAACATGGTGAACATGAATCAACTCGCTGGGGCAATGACTGCTGTGGCCCAGGCAATGACAAATCAAACCGTGGAGAACGCTCAGTGGCGTGCTGACAAGGCTGAACGTGAGCGACATAAGCGTGAGAGGGAGTTAGCCCTAGACCAGAACAGGGGACTGAATGATTTTAGAAGGCAGGATCCACCCAAGTTCACGGGCGGGACTGACCCAGACAATGCGGATCTATGGATCCAAGAGATTGAGAAGATTTTCGAAGTACTGCAGACTGCTGAAGGGGCTAAGGTGGGCCTGGCAACTTATCTGCTGCTGGGCGATGCTGAGTACTGGTGGAAGGGTACCAGAGGAATTATGGAAGCTAACGACGAGGAGGTGAATTGGAACTCCTTTCGAACTGCATTCTTGGAAAAGTATTTTCCAACTAGTGCTCGGGACGAGCGGGAGGCACAGTTTCTGACACTCCGACAAGGGAGCATGTCTGTACCTGAATTTGCTTCTAAATTGGAGTCTTTGGCCAAACACTTCCAATTTTTCACCGACCATGTCGATGAGCGCTACATGTGTAAGCGTTTCGTCAATGGACTGAGGCTAGATATCGAGGACTCTGTGAGGCCATTGGGAATTATGCGTTTCCAAGCTTTGGTTGAGAAGGCAACAGAAGTTGAACTTATGAAGAACAAGAGGATGAATAGAACAGGCACTGGGGGACCAATGAGGTCGAACTTTCAAAATAATCATGGGATAGAGAGATTCCGACAGAAGAAGCCGTATCAACGTCCTGTGGCGGAAGGTTTTACCTCGGGGCAGTATAAGCCCATAAATGCTACCGGAGGAACATGAAACAAGACTTCGGGTCAAGGAGTGACGTGTTACAGGTTCAAGAAGGTGGGGCACTACACTAACAAGTGTCCAGACGGAAGACCTCTATGTTTCAACTGCAGCCGTCCGGGGCATCAAGCCAAGGATTGCAATGTAACCAAGGTTGAGCCATCTGTGCATACGGTGAGGGGAAGACGTTCTACTGCACGGGGAAGAGTCCATGTCTTGTGCGGCGAGGGAGCTGATGGATTAGTCAGAGGAGAGCGCAAGAACGATGGTAACTTTCTAACTATTCTTTCTCATTCTAGTATGGTATACTCTTCGTTACCCCCGTAGCGTGTGCAACACGTCTGAACTTGCTTTTACCGCTAAGCGTTGACCTTATAGTTATTACACCTACAAAAGTTTATTTGACTGCTACTCGTGTTTCCACTATAGAAGTTACACGAGGTTTAGAATAACACGGTAAACCTAGAGAGTAGTTTTGCACCAATGCGTTTAAAAGGAAGCTAGAAGCTGAAGAATGAATCTCATAGAGATTTCTTATGGATAGTATACGTATGATGTCGAGGGCGTGTAGTTCCGTAGCGGAATCGTTGAGGATGTGAGGTCAGGATATTTGTGACTATCGGATGATAGGAACTCATTGACTGTTCCAGTGGGTTTTTCTAAATTTCACCTTCGATGTATTAGGCTTGATCAACTTAATATTGAGGGGGTGATATTCGGAATCAGAGCTGGCTATGGACTTTGATAGAAGGATTGGTAAGATTAACTTGATTGGATCGAGGATTAGTCGAGCTGGGAGGAAAAAGTTCGCATTAAGTATAAGTTCTCTTGCGAAGGAGATATAGTTTGAAGAAATGGATATTCATTTAGGAAGCATTGAAGAATTAACGGACATTAGAGGTCCAAACTTGGTGAAGGTTCAGGTTTTAAGTCTATGAATTGTTGTCTTAAGTTTCTAGGACTCGAAGTTGGTTAGAATTTGATAGAGAGATTAAGAAGTTGATTGACGAGATGGTGATCAAGTTACAGAAAAGGGAAGTGTTAGTATTAAGATGAACACTTGAGGTTGTCATATTTGGACAAGTTGCTTAAAGTCTAAGAGTGAATGAAACTTGTTATGGATTTCGGTGATACAAGCTAGAGATTAGCGAGTGAATTTTTGCTAAGTGGAATGAGAATCTTAGGGTAAAGATTGACTTCAGAAGCTGGAGATCATATTCGAGTAAGAGTTTTAGTGGTGTTATCATTGATGATTGTAGTTAAACCTCGGCAAGTTGAAAGATGATATGTCTGTTGAGACGCTGTTGGTCAACATTGGGACTAGAAGAGTGAAACAATCGAAGGGAAAGCAGAGTGTTTTAGTGAAAATTATTTGGAATAAAGACACGGACGGTGTTATGTGAGAGTTAGAGGAAAAGATCAAGGAATAATATCCAGAACTATTACTGACCTTAAGTTTCGAGGGCGAAACTTTCTTTTTGGAGGGTAGTAATGTAAGGCCCGAGTTTTTAAGTTTATGATAAGTGAATAAACTTCTTATTCACGATTAGGGTTGATGTAATGTGAAGGGAAACCTGAACGAAAGTTTATTAAATGAAATATATATATGAAGGAGAAAGTTCAGGAAAAGTCAAAGGATAGTATCGAACTCGATTTAAGTTATAGCACGACTAATATTCGCATTTAAAACCTAGGACAAGAACCTTAGGAAACAAAACTATGTTCCAGCTTTGGAACACTATAGGAATATAATTTCCAACAAACTTCCAGCTTTGGAACACTGTAGGAATTTAGTCCAAAAATCTTTAGAGAAATATTAGAACTTCTCTTTTTCCATATATCACAATCATTTCGAGGCGAAACTCTAGGATCTACGAACGTCCGATTCCAATCATCGGAAGTTTGCCGAAACCGAATCCCTGGTTTTTCAAAACCCTAGAATCAACCGTCAATGAAGACTTTTTCTATTCAGAGCTTCAAATGAAGATTCTACACGCGTACACCCATTTCTCTTGATGATTTCAATCTTTCTTCAGAAGGAAGTTTTCCATTCCGACATTCGATGCAAAAAGTAACTTATCGGGTAAAATAGTTTTACACCGACTTTGCATTAGTCACCTAAAATATAAGGAGACCTCATTTTAGTTTTGGAATTCTTTCGCCAAAACCTATCTTAGAATTCATGGAGAATGAAGCCGGAAAAATCAGATTCGCGAAACTTTCATTTTACCGCGTTTTGCCAACCTCTATATATAGCCAAGAAATGAGAAAATATCACAAATTTCCACCATTTCTCTCCAAAACCTGCGAATTTGCTAAGAGGAAGAAGAAAGAAGAGCTTTTGTTCATTTCTTGCTTGATCGTCGATCAATCAGTTGCTACTTCAAGGCTTCGAGGTATAGTCGCTAATCCTTACCTCCGATCGTTTTTTCCATAGCTTTTCTGTAGAGTTTTCTGAGTGGATAGTTTATGGGTTTTTGCAAAACTATCCTGAATCTTTCATTTCTGATTGTAAACCTCTTCCTTATGCGCCCAAGATCACTTCTGCCGGGTTAGATTTTCCGTTATGTCGCCGGAATTCCGCCGGAATCAATTTGAACCTAAAATACCCATTTTTGGAGTTTTTGGTGTAAAGCTTCAACCTTTAGGCTGAAAACTATCGCCTTAGCTTAGTGCTAGTAGGATTAGTTGTCATAAACGTCGTTGGTGACGTCCCTGCAAAATTTTATTTTTGAGATTTCAGTTTTGAAAATCCTAAGTTAAAAATCATGACCAAAATACCCCTGCGACAGTTTTTGATCCGATAATTTTTCCGAGTTCAGAATACCCTTAGTTACGGCTTATGAAAGCATAGGAACCAAGTTTGATCGAAGAAAAATCGAGCCCCACAATTAACCCAAGTGGCCGAGCCCTATTAGGGGGAAGGAGGAAAATTTCCTTTTCCGAAAACTTGTCCTTTCGCGCTAGATTATCGTACCTTAGAGTATAGATTACTTCGAGTAACCTTAGTAAGTATCGATAGCTTAGTTTTCGATAGATTCTAATAGTATTTCTGTGGTTTTGCTCTAAAGGTGATTTTGAGGAATTCCCAGAGGAGCAAGCCTTTGATTGTGAACAAGTGTTAGGGGATCGTCCTGGAGAATCTACAGGTGAGGGCTTCTCACTGAATCCCTAGTTAATGCTTAGGGTCGATGTTTCGACATTGTGATGAGGACAAGGACAAGGACAAGGGTCATGGAGCCCTAAAAGGACTTGGAGGACCAATGACAAGGGCTAGAGCTAAAAAGGCCAAAGAGACTCTTCAGCAAGTAGTGGCAACCATTCTTGAAGACAAAGTGGTAGAAGAGATGGAACCAAAAATCATGATGATCATTCAGGCCCAAGAAGAAGAGCCAGCCCACGCATAGGGGCTGCCATGTGATGTTCTGTTTTATTTTATTTCAATAAAAATGCAAAGGACCAATTGAATAAGTTGGATCCAGATGCATTATGTTGCTGAATTTTATTTTAGTGTGTTTAATCCACTTCAAGTGGTGTGTGTTTGCATGTGGCGCATGAAGGGCTTAAAGGGAGGGATCCATTCCTTTCTTAAAACTCTTTGAATGTGTTTGAATTTCAATAAGTTCTGAATGGAGGAGTTACATCAGCAAAGTCAAAGGATTGAAGAGCTTTCAAAGCCAAGAATGGAGTTACAAAGAAAGGGAAATTAAGTTCATAAAGAGCATTGAATGCTATATTCCCTGGTCAGAATAACAATCAAGAAAGGGAGTTACATGAAGCAATCAGCCACTAAAAACACGTTCAGGGCTGAAGCATATCACTATCTTCCTCTTTTAATTTGTAACTCCTAGCCTAGGATTCTTCTAGAGAAATTACACCTCATCATTTTTTTGTAACTAGGCTGAATTTCCTTCTTCTTTATAAGGACCACTCCTTCAATGTAATAGACAGATTATGAATGAATTAGTATCTTCTTTTCTGAGTGATTCAGATTTGTGAGAGTGATTCTCATAGTTCTTGAGTGATTCAAGAATTAGGCTTATCAAGGGTTTGTCACCACCTTTGTGTGAAGTCTTCATCTTCCATTTCACTAAAACTTCCCCTCTTTTCTGTCCATTTCCCTTCCATCACGAAATTCTTCTTCTTCTTTCTCACATTTCAGAGTTCTCATCATCCAAGATCAATCCTAGACGATCCATTGCAGCCCTTGCATCAACTTGGGGCGTATCATTTGGTAATCAGAGCTCCGGTTCTAGGATTTTGGTTTCTTTTCTTATCTGGAATTCTGGTTAGCAACTCTTTGTCATTTCTTGTTACCTTGATTTTAGTTTTTGTTTCTTTTGGCTGAACCATTGCAAAAGTTAAGCCTTGTTAATTGTTCAGAATCAAAAACAAATTACAAAACGAAAATTCAAAAAAAAAAAAAAACGAAAATTCAAAAAAAAAAAAATGGCTGAATGGTTCTTGTTTAATTAGCCAAATTCAATTGTTCAAGGTAATTTTGTTGCTAGCATTCCAATTTATTTTCTTCTTTCTGTTTGTTCTTGAATTCTTCTTTAGTCTCTAAATATTTGGAGTCCTTTCCATTTCTGTGGTGATTTTGTCTTGTCTTCTTTTGTTTCATATTCTAAAGTCTATTCTAATCTGTGTGACTCTACACAAATTTGGTGGCATAATTCTTTGTGTGTCTTAACTTTGATTTACTCAAGAGATTGTGAGAATTTTTGAGTGGAAAAAGGCAAGAGTGCACATCATAGAAAAGCCAATTTGAGGGAAACACGAGAGAAGTGAGGTAAACACTAACATTTGTTTGTTCTACTTGAATCTTTTCATTTGTCAAAGATGTCAGGAGAAGAGGAGGAGCAACCAGCAGTGCGACTCTCGACCATCGAAATGCGGGCTCTTACACAACATCTGGAAAACTTAATGAGGAGGCAAACTGAAGAGATCCACGAAAGGCTGGATCAAATGGAGAACCGGAACAATAGTGACAGTGAAGGCGGGAGGCCACGACGAATTCATGAAAATCCTAGACCTGCTCGGATTGAAGGAGTCAAATTCCAAATTCCTCCTTTTAAGGGAAAGAGTGATCCAGAGGCATACTTGGAGTGGGAACTCAAAATAGAGCATGTCTTTGCTTGCAACAACTATGAGGAGGACCAAAAGGTGAAACTTGCAGCTGCTCACTTTTCAGACTATGCTCTTGTTTGGTGGAATAAGTTTGCAAAAGAGAGATTGAGAAATGAGGAGCCAGCGGTGGAAACATGGGCTGAAATGAAACGAATCATGAGGAAAAGATATGTCCCTTCAAGCCATGCTAGGGATGTAAAATTTAAACTTCAAAAACTTACCCAAGGCAGCAAGAGTGTTGAGGAGTATTACAAAGAACTTGAGGTGCTTATGTTGCAAGCCAATCTTGAGGAGGATGAAGAGGTAACCATGATTCGATTTATTAATGGTCTATCTAATGATGTTAGAGATATTGTAGAACTTCAGGAATATGTAGACATGGAAGAATTGCTGCACAAGGCCACTAAAGTTGAGCAACAACTCAAAAGGAAAGGGCTTGCAAGGAAGAGTTCTACCAATTCCAATTCATCTTGGAGAGACAGAATGAAGAATGAAGGGCCGAGCACCCTTAGCAAACCAGCCACCAAACCACAAGCTTCAGCTTCTTCAAAACCTCTTGAACAACCATCCAAAAAGAGCAAAGAGGTCAAGTGCTTCAAATGCCAAGGTATGGGACATTATGCTTATGAATGTGCCTCCAAAAAGACCATGATTCTTAAGGATGATGGAGACTACACCAGTGAGTCCGAAGGAGAACAAAGTGAAGAAGAAGAGGAGGCAGCCATGAATGGTGAACTGTTGATGATCCGAAGAATGCTTGGTAGCCAACAAAAGCCAAAGAAAGAAAGCCAAAGAGAGAATATCTTTCACACAAGATGTTCTGTCAATGGGCAGATTTGCTTGATGATTGTTGATGGCGGGAGCTGTACTAATGTGGCTAGTGAAAGAATGGTGGAGAAGCTGAACCTGGTCACAAAACCACATCCTTGGCCATACAAACTTCAATGGCTCAGCCACTATGGAGAAATACAAGTAAGTAAGCAAGTTGAAGTTGACTTTTCCATTGGCAAATACAGGGATAAGGTTCTTTGTGATGTTGTTCCCATGGAGGCTAGTCACATACTGCTGGGAAGACCATGGCAATATGACACCAACTCTGATCATAATGGAAGCACCAACAAGATCTCATTCCAACATCATGGCCAGAAAATTACGCTCAAACCTTTGAGCCCTAGGGAGGTGCGTGAGGATCAAAAGAAAATGAGAGAAAAGATTGAACAAGAGAGAAAAGAAAAGAGTGAGACACTTGAGAGAAAGCAAAAAGAAAAGAGTGAAACACTTGAGAGAGAGCAAAAAGAAAAGAGTGAAATACTTGAGAGAAAAGAAATTTGTTTGATCAAAAAGAGAGAGGTGAAAAGGATGATAGCTTCAAAACAGATCCTATACTTGATGTTTTGCAAAAATCAGATTTTGAACACTAACACTTTTGAAAATTTTGAGCTGCCTTCTAGTGTTAAATCTCTTTTGCAGGATTATGAGGATGTGTTTCCAACAAGTGTTCCAAGTGGTCTACCACCACTGAGAGGAATTGAGCATCAAATTGATCTCATTCCGGGAGCTTCTTTGCCTAATAGGCCAGCATATAGAAGCAACCCACAAGAAACCACTGAAATTCAAAGACAAGTGGAAGAACTCTTGAACAAAGGGTGGGTAAGAAATAGCATGAGTCCTTGTGCTGTACCGGTGATTTTGGTACCAAAGAAAGATGGGACTTGGAGAATGTGCTCTGATTGTAGAGCCTTGAATAACATCACCATTAAGTATAGGCACCCTATTCCTAGACTTGATGATTTGCTTGATGAATTGCATGGAGCATGTTATTTTTCTAAAATTGATTTGAAAAGTGGTTACAATCAGATAAGGATTAAAGAAGGGGATGAATGGAAAACTGCTTTCAAAACTAAATATGGTTTGTATGAATGGTTGGTTATGCCTTTTGGTTTAACTAATGCACCTAGTACTTTTATGAGACTAATGAACCATGTTTTGAGGGAATTCATTGGGAAATTTGTGGTTGTGTACTTTGATGATATTTTGGTCTATAGCACTACTCTTGAGCTGCATGTTGAGCACTTAAGATCCGTCTTGAGTATGCTTAGAAAGGAACAATTGTTTGCCAATCTTGAGAAATGCACTTTTTGCACTGACCATGTTGTGTTTCTTGGTTTTGTTGTGAGTTCGAAAGGAGTGCAGGTTGATGAGGAAAAGATCAAAGCCATTCAAGAGTGGCCCACTCCTAAATCCGTGGGTGATGTAAGAAGTTTTCATGGCTTGGCCAGTTTCTACAGGAGGTTTGTAAAGGACTTTAGTACCTTGGCAGCACCCCTAAATGAAGTGGTGAAAAAGAATGTGGGTTTTCATTGGGGAAAGAATCAAGAAGAGGCCTTTGCTGCCCTAAAGCATAAGCTTACCCATGCACCTATACTTGCTTTACCTAACTTTGCTAAATCTTTTGAACTTGAATGTGATGCTTCAAATGTAGGTATTGGAGCTGTGTTGCTTCAAGAAGGCCACCCAATTGCTTATTTTAGTGAAAAGTTAAGCGGAGCTGCCCTTAACTATTCTACTTATGATAAGGAATTGTATGCTTTGGTGAGAGCTTTGAAGACCTGGCAGCATTATCTTTTGCCCAAGGAATTCGTGATTCATAGTGATCATGAGTCGCTGAAATACTTGAAGGGGCAAGGTAAGTTGAACAAAAGGCATGCCAAATGGGTTGAATTTTTGGAACAATTTCCCTATGTCATAAAACACAAAAAGGGGAAAAGTAACATTGTGGCTGATGCTTTATCCAGGAGACACGTGTTGCTTTCCATGTTAGAGACTAAATTGCTAGGACTTGAACATGTGAAAGAAATGTATGAAAAAGATGATAACTTTGCTGAAATTTTTGTGGCTTGTGAGAAAGTTTCTCAAAATGGATTTTATAGGCACAATGGATTTTTATTTAAGGAAAACAGGTTGTGTGTGCCTAAAAGTTCCATTAGAGAACTGCTTGTTAAAGAATCCCATGCTGGGGGACTAATGGGTCATTTTGGAGTCCAAAAGACTCTAGAAACTTTACAGGAACATTTCTATTGGCCCAAAATGAAACATGATGTGATCAAGTTTTGTGAACATTGCATTGTTTGCAAGAAGGCTAAGTCTAAGGTGATGCCACATGGTTTGTATACTTCTTTGCCAATCCCTGAATACCCTTGGGTTGACTTGTCTATGGACTTTGTTTTAGGCCTCCCTAGAACAAAGAATGGTAAGGATTCCATTTTTGTGGTTGTTGATAGGTTTTCAAAAATGGCTCACTTTATTCCTTGCAGGAAAGCTGATGATGCTTGTCACGTTGCTGATTTGTTCTTTAAAGAAGTTGTAAGACTTCATGGGATGCCTAGAAGCATAGTTAGTGATAGGGACACCAAGTTCCTAAGTCACTTCTGGAGGACTTTATGGGGGAAGTTAGGCACCAAACTTTTGTTCTCTACCACTTGCCACCCACAAACTGATGGGCAAACTGAGGTGGTTAATAGGACCCTAGGCACCTTGCTTAGGACTGTCCTTAAGGCCAATTTAAAGGCTTGGGAGGCGTGTTTGCCTCATGTTGAATTTGCTTACAATAGGGCTGTCCATAGCACTACCAATTGCTCTCCATTTGAAGTAGTGTATGGATTTAACCCTTTGACTCCTCTTGATTTGTTGCCTATGCCTAACATTTCTGTTTTCAAGCACAAGGAAGGACAGGGCAAAGCTGAATATGTCAAGAAGATGCATGAGCGTGTGAAGGCTCAAATTGAGAGAAAGAATGAGAGTTATGCTAGGCAAGCTAACAAGGGAAGAAAGGAGGTGGTGTTCCAACCCGGAGATTGGGTTTGGGTGCACATGAGGAAGGAAAGGTTTCCAGAACAAAGGAAATCCAAACTCCAACCTAGAGGGGATGGACCTTTTCAAGTGCTTGAGAGAATCAATAACAATGCCTACAAAATAGAGCTTCCAGGTGAGTATAACATCAGCTCAACCTTTAATGTCTCTGATTTATCTCTCTTTGATGCAGATGGCGGAGAATTTGATTTGAGGTCAAATCCTTTTCAAGAGGGAGGGAATGATGAGGACAAGGACAAGGACAAGGGTCATGGAGCCCTAAAAGGACTTGGAGGACCAATGACAAGGGCTAGAGCTAAAAAGGCCAAAGAGACTCTTCAGCAAGTAGTGGCAACCATTCTTGAAGACAAAGTGGTAGAAGAGATGGAACCAAAAATCATGATGATCATTCAGGCCCAAGAAGAAGAGCCAGCCCACGCATAGGGGCTGCCATGTGATGTTCTGTTTTATTTTATTTCAATAAAAATGCAAAGGACCAATTGAATAAGTTGGATCCAAATGCATTATGTTGCTGAATTTTATTTTAGTGTGTTTAATCCACTTCAAGTGGTGTGTGTTTGCATGTGGCGCATGAAGGGCTTAAAGGGAGGGATCCATTCCTTTCTTAAAACTCTTTGAATGTGTTTGAATTTCAATAAGTTCTGAATGGAGGAGTTACATCAGCAAAGTCAAAGGATTGAAGAGCTTTCAAAGCCAAGAATGGAGTTACAAAGAAAGGGAAATTAAGTTCATAAAGAGCATTGAATGCTATATTCCCTGGTCAGAATAACAATCAAGAAAGGGAGTTACATGAAGCAATCAGCCACTAAAAACACGTTCAGGGCTGAAGCATATCACTATCTTCCTCTTTTAATTTGTAAACTCCTAGCCTAGGATTCTTCTAGAGAAATTACACCTCATCATTTTTTTTGTAACTAGGCTGAATTTCCTTCTTCTTTATAAGGACCACTCCTTCAATGTAATAGACAGATTATGAATGAATTAGTATCTTCTTTTTCTGAGTGATTCAGATTTGTGAGAGTGATTCTCATAGTTCTTGAGTGATTCAAGAATTAGGCTTATCAAGGGTTTGTCACCACCTTTGTGTGAAGTCTTCATCTTCCATTTCACTAAAACTTCCCCTCTTTTCTGTCCATTTCCCTTCCATCACGAAATTCTTCTTCTTCTTTCTCACATTTCAGAGTTCTCATCATCCAAGATCAATCCTAGACGATCCATTGCAGCCCTTGCATCAACTTGGGGAGTATCACATTGTTTACTGTTTATGCACTGGAATTGTGTGTGATTGGAAAATGTTTTCTGAGGCTTCGGCTGACAATGTAGATGATTCATCTACTGAATGTTTTGAGATTGACTTACATGCTATGTGTTATGTGGGTAATCTAGGATGTGTGGTGCATGCTTTATATGCAAAGTGCTAAGTGTTTATGATGCGATTTATCGATATATGACATGTTGTTGATTGTGATGAATTGAATATGCTCTGTACTGGAATCTGAGTTTCTGAACGGTGAGAAAAGCGGGCAGGTCATGCCGATTTTATTTTGAGAGTTTTGAGGAAGCTTGAAAGGACGAATGAGATTCGGGACTTGTTATGATGTTTATGGATCGAGACATTCTCTGGAGTCATTTGGGATTAGGAGATCCCGAGAACTTATAGGATTC
>NC_080044.1:38283407-38376151 GCF_012489685.1 Lotus japonicus
TGGCTCAGTTGAGAGCATGGCAGTGGCTGAGGGCAAAGGTGGATGGCTTTATGTATTCATGGTTTGAGTGGAAGGAGAATCCAGGGGTATGCATTCTTTCTTTATAGTGGTTGGACATACTATCTGGATGTTGGGGCGTGTTATGTATGATGGTGGCACACAATATTGCTGCGGTTTGTTAATGGGATGGTATGGAGGCAATAAATCAGCGGTGGATCTTTGCTGCTAGATTTCTAGGAATAGGCTGTGAAGACACAATAATTTGTAGCCTTTTTGCGGGGTGTCTTCATGTATTTTTCATTTTCTGGTTTACTGTTTTCTCCCTATTGTACCTTTGTCCTCTGTTTTTTGACAGATTTTTCTCTCATTGTATTTGGGTTAGCACCCCTTGTGCTAGTTAAATGCAATGTGTTGGCTTATCAAAAAAAAAACTAAGATTCACTCTCTTAGTCTTCTCTAGGATCCGATCAACCTTGATCTCCTAAAGGTAAATCAAACAACTATTTGAATGTATTGGGTTTACAAATAAGTGCTTCTTCAAAAGCTGATAGTAAACACACTTAGTTCTATTTGAAGAAAGATTGCTAAGAAGATTTGAAATATTTCTTGCGCGTTAATAAGTTTCTTAGGCCGCATCTTTCAATCTTCAGCCTCTTTATATACTCCAAGGATTAGGGTTTGAACGTTGCATGGAGATGCTACCGTTGGAGGGCAGATCTGGAATTTCCAGGTTCTGCTTTGGCTGAATCAGTTAGGTAAGGTCGTCAGGAATGGTACAATTGCTTTTGTACTTTGGATAGCGACATGACCTTCAACCTTGTTGACTTCTGATCAGAGTGATGCTTCATCTTGGAACTTGTGAAGCTTGATGATCAGAGTTAGAGGGAAGCTTGGATCCTCTGACCTTTGTACCTTCTGCTTCTGGACTCAGAGGAGAAGTACTTGGTCTTCAGAGCCAGCTTACTCTTGGACTTCAGAGTCTTCACTACTCAGCTTCTGATGCTTCAAAGCTTCTGATCCTTCGAGCGTCTGATCCTTCAGAGCGTCTGATCCTTCAGAGCTTCTGATCCTTCAGAGCGTCTGATCTTTCAGAACGTCTGATCCTTCAAAGCTTCTAGTGAGCTGAATCCATATCAGAGCTTTGTAATCTTCAAGATCTGCAGAGGCTACTCTTTGAGCATTGTGCTTCTGATTCTTGTGAGATAGGTCCAGAGTCTTGGTGTAACACCCCGATTTCCAGGTGTCACTTTAGTAACCAAAAATAATCTTTACGCGGAAAACAGGTAATTTTTTTTTTTCGATTTCTTTCCTTTAAATCAAAACGATAAGGAAGTAAAGACAAAACCCAACTACTAAACTAATCGATATACAACATATATACATGTACAGCCTCAGCTGCACTCCATGTCACGCGCACTCGCAGTGACTCCAAAGCAGTGTGCCCGTAGGCAAATATATACAGACCCAGAAGTGTAAGTGAGAAAATTATAATTACAAACCACTAGGAGAAAGTCGGCCTCAATATGGCCTAAGCAAAGACCCCTATGGTCCAACTGACTCACTGTGATCCCTCAGTAAGAGAACCACACGAAAAGTCATGCGTCGGAAACCTACCCGATCCCAAAAGCAAAACGAATCAGAGCTCTACACAAAACATGACGCCTGCCCAAACCTAACCTCCCAGTGCCAAACCCACAACGATCTGAAGTCGGCAAGTTGAAGCTCAACTCCATGCGCCATAGAACTCCTTTCGTCAGACGTCCACGCTCGTCAGTCCGGTCCTCCAACTCAAACCTGATCCCCCCCGAGGGAGAGACCATCGAAAACCAATCCACCGTCGACATCTGGCAGCAGGCCGACCGCCCAAACACAAACATACAAACAAAGCCAAGGCGCTAGGGTCAACTCACAGAAATACGTAGATATACACTCAACATGTGGTATGGGGTATAGATATATGTTGATATATACATATATACACAATCCTAGCATGTTATGGCTCTAATATTGCTTCAATAAACAACCAGCACACAATCCAAGTCAGCATGAATGTATGCGTGAAATGCACAATATGAATCCGGATTTGTGACGCGTTCCCGTTCGCCACAAGTGAAGCATTCCCGTTCTTCACTATGGATGGACCATTCCCGTTATCCATCCTAGATGAAATCCATCCTGGATGAACCATTCCCGTTATTCATCCTTGGTGAACCATTCCCGTTATTCACCATATGATGAACCATTCCCGTTATTCATCATTTATGCAAGGTGAACCATTCCCGTTATTCACCATGATATGCACAGGTGAACCATTCCCGTTATTCACCCGATTGAATGCAACGTGGTTAGCCAAACAACGAATCGCCCTTACCACGAAAGTGTTTAGCTCACAACCCAATCTCAACAAACCCATGAGTTAGTGTCGGTCAATACAACACAACTCGGAGTAAGTGTCGGTCAATACAACACAGCTCCACCAACAAGAATACACAAGGGTCTAGTGTCGGTCAATACAACACAGCCCAAACAACAAGAGCGCTAAGTGTCGGTCAATACAACACCGCTCCAACAACAAGAGAACCCAAGGGATTAGTGTCGGTCAATACAACACAACCCCATCAACAAGAGTACGTAAAGTACTCGGTGACTTTCAATCATCACCATAGCTCACCTTAGTGGCTTTCCCCAATTCCAATAACTCACAACAAAGGTCGACTTTTCCCCGTCTTTCGTAAATATTTTCCCCTTCAGTTTTCCTATACTTAAACGTTAATAAAAATGATTTCAATTCAGATTAGTCAGGTTATGAGTTTATTTCTCAAAATCTAGGTTTCCCAAGTCTTTAGTTTTCGAAATTCTAATCCTTCTACGTTTTCCGAAAACCAACAACCCAAAAGAAGTTTCCCGGGGAAAGTCTAAGTAAACCAACAAATACCAACCAGGCTAGGTCTCAAACCCCTCATTTGGACTTGCCTAGGGTTGCTCATCCAACCCAAAATATCAAAGATCACCAGATCAATGAATCTCCACTCCGAAGTCGCGTCAAAACGCTCAATTCAACACAACATCACATCATAAGTTATGAAAACATTCATAACAATAAACCATCATCATAATCAATATCATAGCAAAGCATAAGTCGAATTTATCGATGCCTATCATGCAATCATAGCTAATATATATGTAAGTTGCCCTAACCTCGAGCTGTTCCAGCTTCGCAAACAAAGTTCTCCTCAAACAATTGCTCTGAGTATTCCAAAGTTCCTTCAACTGAACCTCGGAGAAAAACAAAGCAGAATCCAAACAAAATCGATTAGTTCGATCGCAAAACAATACATAAACGATAGACAAAGCATTAAAGCTTCAGAATAGGACAATCAGGTACGAAAAGACAAGTTTTCGAAACCGAAAAACTCCCCCCTAAAGGAAATAGTCCACGGCCTCAAAGGAAAAGGGCTTCGGCTCTTTTTCTTTGATCAAATCAATTCACAAGGTAGTTTTAGGATAAAACTAAGGCAAAGAAACTGTCGGAACAATTTTCGGACAATCGGGTCGAAATATGACTATCCAGGGGCATTTTGGTCCAAAATAAAGGCTCAAAACTTCAAAGTTATCAGTTCTGAAAACAAATTTGACAGCAACGATCCTCATGACATTCGTGACAACAAATCCTAAAGGCACGAAGTCAGATTATGACTTTTCGACAATAAAGTTTCGAAATGTGAGACAAAAAGGTTTTGAAACAGTTTTTCAGATCCCTGTCAACTGGATCACAATCAGAGTTTACTGACAGAGGTTTTAGGCTCATGGGAACCTAGAGAACATAACCCAAGCAAGAAATCGAAGAAAACGGAAAATTTTAGAAAAAGCTCACAACTGTGAGCACAGAAACGACTTCAGAAACGCAACAGAAACAACAATCAGAGGTAGGAATCGTGTTAGTTACCTCGATACCTAGAAGTAGGGACGAACTGCGCGAAGATCAGTCAAGTTTTCGCGAAAATCTCCTCCCCCCTTGCTCTCCACGAAATTCGGCCACAATAGGAAGAAAATGAAGGAATTTTTGCTTTTTGAGCTATTTATAGGCAGGCGAAATCGCGGGAAAATGAAAATTTCGCGATTCTGATTTTTGCAGCACGATCACCGAGGAATTCTAAGAGAGATTCTGGCGTCAGAATTCCAGAACTCAAAACAATTATCTAAGATTTGGGAAAAACGATATCCAAAACGCCAAAAGCGGTGTAAGTTAGTCTGTCCCGAAAAACTACTTTTTGCTGTGATGCTCAGACGACAAAACTTCCAACAGAAGAAAGATTGGAAATGTCGAAACAAGTCTGGCAACGCGGACGGAATCTTCGTTAGAAGTCCCGAATAGAAAAAGTCTTCATCCTTCGCTCAAAACTAGGGTTTCGAAGCAAAGAAATTAGAGTCGTCGAGCTTCCGGAAAGTGAAACCTATCGTGCGTACAGTCCAGAGTTCCGAAATGAAACGCTGGTCGATGGAAAAATAAAGAGAATCTTTAAATTTTCCGAGAGTTCGAAAGCTCACTCAAAACGTTGCTTTAAGAGCGAAATAGCCTATTCTGGACACGCTCGCCATAAGGTAGGTGTGCAGACGACTCGCACTAACTCAGAAAACAACTACGCAACATTCCTCAAGCAATTCCTGAACTTTCTTCTTCATTAATCTTTCTCAAATGTCAAACTCCTGTCACGCTTACACTGATTCTACGTGTGAGTCGGAAACTTAACTTGTTCTGAAAATCCAGGTCTTACAGTTTCTACCTCGCCAAAGACCAGGCTCAATAGCTTTACCCAAACATAGATTTGAGCCCCATGGGAATGCTTAAGGAGATAACGGACGCGGGGCTAGTCGGGCTAGATGATCCACCAAATATGGGGCCGAATCTTTGGGCTGCGGGAAATGAAGAAGAAGAGAATGAAAACAATTAGTTTTTTTGTATTTTACCTTTACCATGTTGCACTTTGTTTTGTTTGCTTTCCTTTTTGGTCATTCGCCCCTCGGGGCTTTATGTAACCGACTCGCCCCCTAGGCCTTAATGCATTTTGTTTTTCCTTAAATTATCGTGCTTTCGCCCTCCGTTTTAGCACATTTCTTGTTTCTCATGAGCAACAACGTGCTCGCCTTCCACCTTATTCATTCGCCGACCTGCCGACCTTATTACTTGTGCTATTATATCACTCGTCATATTTGAGCTGAATTACGTTTAACGATTTTAGTGTGTAAATTTGACTAGGAATTCATGCTTGGTTTATCCCTGCCAAGGCTTTTAAACACTTTTCCTAAAGAGGAAAAGCAGCCTCTATTCTTGAGGACTTTGCCCGGAGCTTTGACCGCTCGGGGCTTACGATGCATGGGTCCCAATGACCATTAAGGTGGCCCAAGACTTTTGTCTAGTTAGAGGCGCTCGCCCTTATTCTGGTGAGACTTACCCTACACATCATCAACGGATCCGACGGTTACTTTGAACTTTTCGGGGCGATTCCCAGACGTCAAAGGTCGTGCTGGAATCGTTGCATTCAGGGTTCCAGCTAGCCCCTTTAGGGATCAAGCTTGTCCCACCTAGTAACCACTGTAATTCAGCATTTTGATTGGCGATTTCAATCGTGAGAATTTCTGAAAATACTTCTTTCATTTATATTGATCAAACTTTAGTCAACATGTTATTACATTTTCCTGGCGCCTCGTTAAAAAACCCCACTTTGGGAGAAAAGGAGTGCGTCTTTATTTAACTTTCTTTGGAGAAAACAACATCTTCTTTCCACCTGCTCCCGAATTAGCTGTAATAGTAGCGAAGACTTGTGGCGTTCCACGATCGCGACACTCGTCTTCTGTCTAGCTCCTCGAGATGGTAAGCTCCCTTGCCCAGGACCTTTGAAATCCTGTAGGGTCCTTCCCAGTTTGGACTTAGTTTATTTCCTGCAGCAACTGTTTTCCATTTGAGAACCAAATCTCCTACTTGCATCGTCCTGGGGCGAACCTTTGAATCGTATTTCGCCGTCGCTCCTTGCTTCATCGCTGCTTCGCGCCCATGAGCTTCCTCTCGAGTTTCGGACAACAAATCAAGTTTCATCACCATATTCTCCTGATTTTCGCCTTCCAAGCGTGGTTCAGTTCGCCAAGAAAAGTTATCAATCTCTACATGGAGCATGGCGTCCACCCCGTAAGTCATTCTAAATGGTGTTTCTCTTGTGCTCGATTGCTCAGTTGCATTGTAGGACCACAGAACCACAGGAAGTTCGTCTAACCATGCGCCACCAGCCTCGCTCAGTCGCCGCTTTAATCCTCGTAGAATTACCTTGTTCGCTGACTCTACTTGACCATTTGTTAGCGGATGCTCGACCGAAGCGAACCTCATCAGGATTCCCATCTTTTTGCAGAATTCCCGCGTTTGCTTACTCGTAAACTAGGTCCCATTGTCAGACACAATCGCCAGTGGTACCCCAAACCTACAAACAATCCGTCGCCAGTAAAAGTTAACAATTTTCGCGGAGGTGATCTTGGCGAGTGGCTCTGCCTCGATCCACTTTGTAAAATAGTCCACCACTACCAGTATGAACTTCATCTAGGACCTGGCGACTGGGAAAGGTTCAACCAAGTCTGCCCCCCACATGGCGAACTACCGTGGGGCACTCATAGTCGCCAACTGCTCCGGTGGCGCTTTTGGAAAATCTGCAAACACTTGACATTTCTCGCATTTTCTTACGAATTCCATGCAGTCCTTCCTCAACGTCGGCTAGTAGAACCCAGCCCTCAAAACTTTGCCCGCCAGGGACCTCCCTCCTATATGACTAGCACAGACCCCTTCATGAACTTCTGACACGACATCTTCATATTTTTCTAGCGGCAAGCATCTCATAGGGGCGATGAAAACCCACGGCGGAGCAAATTGCAGTCGATGAGCGTATAATGGCTAGCTTCTCTCCTTTGTTCTTTTGTGTATTGCTCAACTTCCACTGGGTCTCCGGCGAGGATGTTCAGAATGGGTCCCATCCAAGTGGCTCCTCTGTTTACGCAACCTACCAATTCTCCCTCTATACTTGGACACGCTAACGTCTCTTGTATCACACTTCGATTGTTGCCGGGTTTGCGTGTGCTTGCTAACTTAGCTAGGGCGTCCGCCCGTTGGTTCTGTGTTTGATGAACAAATTCCACAACCACCTCCTGAAAGCGAGTCATCAAATATCCCACTCTTTCCAAATATCTGATCAAGTTAGGCTCTTTCACTTGAAGCCCTGTCACCTGGCTCGCCACCAGCTGCGAGTCCTTCATGATGAGCAAGCTCTCAATCTTGACTTCGATCGCCAATTTAAGTCCGGCGATCAACACCTCGTACCCCACCTGGTTATTTGTAGCCTGAAATTCAAACTTCAAGGACTTCTCCAGAGTCAACTTCCCCTGGTCCCTCGAGTGTTGTAAGACCTGGATTTTCAGAACAAGTTAAGTTTCCGACTCACACGTAGAATCAGTGTAAGCGTGACAGGAGTTTGACATTTGAGAAAGATTAATGAAGAAGAAAGTTCAGGAATTGCTTGAGGAATGTTGCGTAGTTGTTTTCGGAGTTAGTGCGAGTCGTCTGCACACCTGCCTTATGGCGAGCGTGTCCAGAATAGGCTATTTCGCTCTTAAAGCAACGTTTTGGGTGAGCTTTCGAACTCTCGGAAAATTTAAAGATTCTCTTTATTTTTCCATCGACCAGCGTTTCATTTCGGAACTCTGGACTATACGCACGATAGGTTTCACTTTCCGGAAGCTCGACGACTCTAATTTCTTTGCTTCGAAACCCTAGTTTTGAGCGAAGGATGAAGACTTTTTCTATTCAAGACTTCTAACGAAGATTCCATCTGCGTTGCCAGACTTGTTTCAACATTTCCAATCTTTCTTCTGTTGGAAGTTTTGTCGTCTGAGCATCACAGCAAAAAGTAGTTTTTCGGGACAGTCTAACTTACACCGTTTTTGACGTTTTGGATATCGTTTTTCCCAAATCTTAGATAATTGTTTTGAGTTCTGGAATTCCGACGCCAGAATCTCTCTTATAATTCCTTGGTGAACGTGCTGCAAAAATCGGAATCGCGAAATTTTCATTTTCCCGCGATTTCGCCTGCCTATAAATAGCTCGAAAAGCAAAAATTCCTTCATTTTCTTCCTATTGTGGCCGAATTTCGTGGAGAGCAAGGGGGGAGGAGATTTTCGCGAAAACTTGACTGATCTTCGTGCAGTTCGTCCCTACTTCTAGGTATCGAGGTAACTAACACGATTCCTACCTCTGATTGTTGTTTCTGTTGCGTTTTTTAAGTCGTTTCTGTGCTCACAGTTTTGAGCTTTTTCTAAAATTGTCCTTTTTCTTCGATTTCTTGCTTGGGTTATGCTCTCTAGGTTCCCATGAGCCTAAAACCTCTGTCAGTAATCGCCGATTGTGATCCAGTTGTCCAGGATCTGAAAAACTGTTTCAAAACCCTTTTTGCTCACATTTCGAAACTTTATTGTCGAAAAGACTTAATCTGACTTCGTGCCTTTAGGATTTGTTGTCACGGATGTCATGAGGATCGTTGCTGTCAAATTTGTTTTCAGAACTGATAACTTTGAAGTTTTGAGCCTTTATTTTGGACCAAAATGCCCCTAGATAGTCATATTTCGACCCGATTGTCCGAAAATTGTTCCGACAGTTTCTTTGCCTTAGTTTTATCCTAAAACTACCTTGTGAATTGATTTGATCAAAGAAAAAGAGCCGAAGCCCTTTTTCCTTTGAGGTCGTTGACTATTTCCTTTTGGGGGGAGTTTTTCGGTTTCGAAAACTTGTCTTTTCGTACCTGATTGTCCTATTCTGAAGCTTTAATGCTTTGTCTATCGTTTATGTATTGTTTTGCGATCGAACTAATCGATTTTGTTTGGGTTCTGCTTCGTTTTTCTCCGAGGTTCAGTTGAGGGAACTTTGGAAGACTCAGAGCAATTGTTTGAGGAGAACTTTGTTTGCGAAGCTGGAACAGCTCGAGGTTAGGGCAACTTACTATATATTAGCTATGAATGCATGATAGGCGTCGATCAATTCGACTTATGCTTTACTTTGATGTTGATTGTGTTGATGAACTGATGTTGTGATGTTGTGCTTTGTTGGATTGTGCGTTTTGACGCGACTTCGGAGTGGAGATTCATTGATCTGGTGATCTTTGATATTTTGGGTTGGATGAGCAACCCTAGGCAAGTCCAAATGAGGGATTTGAGACCTAGCCTGGTTGGTATTTGTTGGTTTACTTAGACTTTCCCCGGGAAACTTCTTTTGGGTGGTTGGTTTTCGGAAAACGTAGAAGGATTAGAATTTCGAAAACTAAAGACTTGGGAAACCTAGATTTTGAGAAATAAACTCATAACCTGACAAATCTGAATTGAAATCATTTTTATTAACGTTTAAGTATAGGAAAACTGAAGGGGAAAATATTTACGAAAGACGGGGAAAAGTCGACCTTTGTTGTGAGTTATTGGAATTGGGGAAAGCCACTAAGGTGAGCTATGGTGATGATTGAAAGTCACCGAGTACTTTACGTACTCTTGTTGTTTGGGCTGTGTTGTATTGACCGACACTAGACCCTTGTGTATTCTTGTTGGTGGAGCTGTGTTGTATTGACCGACACTAACTCATGGGTTTGTTGAGATTGGGTTGTGAGCTAAACACTTTCGTGGTAAGGGCGATTCGTTATTTGGCTAACCACGTTGCATTCAATCGGGTGAATAACGGGAATGGTTCACCTGTGCATATCATGGTGAATAACGGGAATGGTTCACCTTGCATAAATGATGAATAACGGGAATGGTTCATCATATGGTGAATAACGGGAATGGTTCACCAAGGATGAATAACGGGAATGGTTCATCCAGGATGGATTTCATCCAGGATGGATAACGGGAATGGTCCATCCATAGTGAAGAACGGGAATGCTTCACTTGTGGCGAACGGGAACGCGTCACAAATCCGGATTCATATTGTGCACTTCACGCATACATTCATGCTGACTGAGACTGTGTGCTGTTTGTTTATTGAAGCAATGTTAGAGCCATAACATGCTAGGATTACTTATATGCTTATATAACAACTTATATATATATACCCTGTCACATGTTGAGTGTATATGTACTTATTGCTGTGAGTTGACCCTAGCGCCTAGGCTTTGTTTGTATGTTTATGTTTGGGCGGTCGGCCTACTGCCAGATGTCGATGGCCGACTGGTTCTCGGTGGTCTCTCCCTCGGGGGGGGGGGATCAGATATGAGCTGCAGGATCGGGATGCCCCACCGCTTGGGTGATCGATGTTGCTGGTCACCGGGCGACGTATCGGGGAAGGGTCATGGAGGACCGGACTGACGAGCGTGGACGTCTGACGAAAGGAGTTCTATGGCGCATGGAGTTGAGCTTCAACTTGCCGACTTCAGATCGTTGTGGGTTTGGCACTGGGAGGTTAGGTTTGGGCAGGCGTCATGTTTTGTGTAGAGCTCCGATTCGTTTTGCTTTTGGGATCGGGTAGGTTTCCGACGCATGACTTTTCGTGTGGTTCTCTTACTGAGGGATCACAGTGAGTCAGTTGGACCATAGGGGTCTTTGCTTAGGCCATATTGAGGCCGACTTTCTCCTAGTGGTTTGTAATTATAATTTTCTCACTTACACTTCTGGGTCTGTATATATTTGCCTACGGGCACACTGCTTTGGAGTCACTGCGAGTGCGCGTGACATGGAGTGCACCTGAGGCTGTACATGTACATATGTTGTATATCGGTTAGTTTAGTAGTTGGGTTTTGTCTTTACTACCTAATCGTTTTTATTTAAAGGAAAGAAAACGAAAAAAAATTACCTGTTTTCCGCGTAAAGATTATTTTTGGTTACTAAAGTGACACCTGGAAATCGGGGTGTTACAAGTGTGACCCCCGCGCCGCTTCCATTGGGGACAAAAATGAAGTAGAAGAAGAGGAATGTTAAAGGAGGAAGAAAAGGATGAGCGATTACAAAGATGAATGAGTACTGTTAGAATATTTTTAAGAGGCTAATACATTATATCTCACAACTTATCAGGTCTTATCCCACCTTTTTGTAACACCTCGACTTTCGGAGCGTCACTTTAGTAACCAATCAAAATAAAGTAGCGGAAAATGAATGTATTTTTTTTTAAAGTGAGATAAAGAAATATGAAAGACTTGTCCAACGTGGACTTACATAAAACTCCAAACATACCCCGATAAACTAAATATAAATATAACAGATACAACCCATGTTGTACTACAAACGTCACCAGAACCTAACGGTGACAGAATGTATGCCAGAAAGCAAGTGTACGCAACAATGATCAAAGTAGGTGTAATAATTACAGTCCTCAAAATGTGAGAGAGTCAGTCCAAAACAACCTCCTCATACCTCCTATCGTCCGACTACTCTCTGTGATTCCCATACAGAGAATCACACAAAAAGCAAAAGGTCGGGAACCTACCCTGTCCCAAATGTACAACAACTAACCAGAGCTACTACTGAATATACACCCTAACCCAAGTCATGCAAAGAAGTGGGTCTCCCAACTCTGTTCCTCGTCCTCGCTCGTGTAGTCGTCCTCCGTGTATGAGTCCACAGTAAGCACATCGACATCCACGTCAAGAACCTCCCTCCTAACTGTCTTCTGTGCCACCCTAGTCAAACCAGTCTCCAGATTGACTGTCAGTAGCGATCTCCTCCTCAACCATGTGAACCAAAGGTTCGACACGATAACCACGAGAGTAAACATACGCCCCAAGACGGGTCAGAGTCCTGGATACAGGCTACTCCTTCGGCTCAACGAGCCTCGAAGATGACGCAACGTCAATAGGGTTCACAGCAGCAGGCAGTGTCGGTCCAGACGGTGTCACAACAACAATATCGACCTCAGAAGGATCCTCCTCATTAGATGACGACGACGATAATGACGACGGTGGCGTAGGTGGTCGCAATCCAGTGCCGGGTCCAAAGTGAACCATCGGCGGCTGGTCAAAGGCAACGGTGTACTTCCGCAGAACTCCAGTAGTCATGTCTCCATGGTTGTCAATCACGTCCTCCATTACTCTCCCTCGGTACGTCGCTCGGTGGTTGGCGGGGTCCAACGTCCAAGCGGCAGGGTCAACTCGATCAATCAGCTCGTACCTGATTCCCTCATGCGGGCGAACAAACGTAAACCACTCCCCCAGCGACATCTGGAAGTTTGTCGACCGCCTAAACATAAACAATACACACAAGGCAAGGCGCGAGGGTCAACTCACATAATAGAGTAGATAATAAAGAGAACAAGTATAGTATGGGGGTAGATTTATATATATATATATATATATATATATATATGTTCGATAAATGATCATGGCATATATATCAATACTTCATGAACTACTAAATCAGCAGGCATAAATCATCGTTTCAGCAAAAACATAACGATATTTATCAATATCAAATCATCAAACGCATAACGATGTTTATCAACATAAAATCATCAAATGAATGGTATGAAATGCAATGTCATGGTAAAATTATGCTCCGGACAGGCTGGACACGTGTGTACGAGTCGGTCTTTTCACCGGCCTTTGTGTTAACCATAAGACTCGGTGTCTCTTACAACCTAAATGTGTAGTCACACGTGGTGAGCTACATGTAAACTCGATCTTTCGATCCCACTGGCTCCACCGAGGTCCGACATTCCGTCATGTATCCTCAAACATGAATGAATGATGCAATATGGTTAGCCAAACATCAAATCGTCTCCACACGTAAGAGTCTAGCTAAGAATATTGTCTCTAAGATTCCCTAAGGTAATTTTCGAACTATCGACCTCAAATTCCTACAACGATAGAGTGCAAACACTCTTGATGGTTACTCGAATCATCTGACTCATCACCCGGATGGTCGAACTGCTTTTAGAGCAAAAGGAGTACATCGTACTTAGAAACTTATTGGTTTCCCAGACTTATCCCTTAGGTAGCCTAAATGTTAACTGCTGATTGGCAAAAGATGCATAAGCACCCAGGGTTTTTCCCTAAACTAGGATCATCGACACTTCTCATATTCCCAAATTCTTATTCAAGCTCTAAGTCTTCTTCAATAATTTATCGATAATTGAAAGTGTTTGAATGTTGTTTAGTCTGTTATGATTTGCATTTGTGAAATGATTTATAATTCTATAAGTTCTAAGGTTTTCCCTTAAACCCGTGTAATTCCCCGAGAAGGTCTCGATCTCCTAAAATAGCAAAGGTTCAGACCTTGGTCCGACCTCATGATCATTCTCTTAATGGTTTTAGTCACTAGCATGGCATAAACTCTCTTTACCCACTCTCTGTGGATATCACAATATACTAATATATAATTGCACAAACAGTTAGTACAATCCAATAACACATATTCAGACATATCATCATGTTCTACAATTAGCCACATAGCACATAAAGCAGGTGATTCAGTCAACATCAATCATAGAACAATTAAAGCTTATAAACATATATGTCGGCCGAAGCCTCAGAAAACATTTCCCAATTCAGATCAATCAATCGATATTAAATAGCCAAATTAACAAGTCGAAGTTATCGACGCCTAAATCATTATCTAGTAGGGTAAGTTGCCCTCACCGGTGTCTCCTCCAGCTTCACGATCCTCAAGTTCCTCAAGCGAATCCTCAGCCGCTACAAGCGTTCCCAAATCCAAACTTAAACCTTTGAGTATAAACCAATTTACTCAGTCAAAATCAATCAAAACAACTTATACAATTCTAACTAACATTCGACGAAACTTTAGAAGTTTTAGATGTAAGATCAAGTTTTGATCTAGTAGTACAACTCTATGTTTTGATGATTACAAGTTAACTATTAAGTATGAACAATTATGGTACTCTAACGTTGTTTTCTGAGTGTTCAAATGACAGGCCAAGTGTAAGACACGGATTTTCAGAACAAGTTAATTTCCGACTCACGCGTGGAATCAGTGTAAGCGTGACAGGAGTTTGATATTTGAGAAAGATTAATGAAGAAGAAAGTTCAGGAATTGCTCGAGGAATGTTGCGTTGTTGCTTTCGGAGCTAGTGCGAGTCGTCTGCACACCTGCCTTATGGCGAGCGTGTCCAGAATAGGCTAATTTCGCTTTTAAAGCAATGTTTAGGCGATATTTCGAATTCTTGGAAAATTTAAAGATTCTCTTTATTTTTCCTTCGACCAGCGTTTCATTTCGGAACTCTGGACTGTACACACGATAGTATTTACTTTTCGGAAGTTTGCCGACGCTAATTTCTTTGCTTCAAAACCCTATTTTCGAGCAATGGATGAAGACTTTGTCTATTCGGGACTTCTAACGGAGTTTCCGTCCGCGATGCCAGATTTGTTTCGACGTTTCCAATCTTTCTTCAGTAGGAAGTTTTGTCGTTTGAGCATCACAGCAAAAAGTAGTTTTTCGGGACAGACTAACTTACACCGCTTTTGGCGTTTTGGATATCGTTTTTCCCAAATCCTAGATATTTGTTTTGAGTTCTGGAATTCTGACGCCAGAATCTCTCTTAGAATTCCTCGGTGATCGTGCTGCAAAAATCAGAATCGCGAAATTTTCATTTTCCCGCGATTTCGCCTGCCTATAAATAGCTCAAAAAGCAAAAATTCCTTCATTTTCTTCCTATTGTGGCCGAATTTCGTGGAGAGCAAGGGGGGAGGAGATTTTCGCGAAACCTTGACCAATCTTCGTGCAGTTCGTCCCTACTTCTAGGTATCGAGGTAACAATCATGAATCTTACCTCTGATTTCTGTTTCTGCTGAGTTTCTGAAGTCGTTTCTGTGCTCACAGTTTTGAGCTTTTTCTAAAATTGTCTGATTTCTTCGATATCTTGCTTGGGTTATGTTCTCTAGGTTCCCATGAGCCTAAAACCTCTGTCAGTAAACTCTGATTGTGATCCAGTTGACAGGGATCTGAAAAACTGTTTCAAAACCTTTTTGTCTCACATTTCGAAACTTTATTGTCGAAAAGTCATAATCTGACTTCGTGCCTTTAGGATTTGTTGTCACGAATGTCATGAGGATCGTTGCTGTCAAATTTGTTTTCAGAACTGATAACTTTGAAGTTTTGAGCCTTTATTTTGGACCAAAATGCCCCTGGATAGTCATATTTCGACCCGATTGTCCGAAAATTGTTCCGACAGTTTCTTTGCCTTAGTTTTATCCTAAAACTACCTTGTGAATTGATTTGATCAAAGAAAAAGAGCCGAAGCCCTTTTTCCTTTGAGGCCGTGGACTATTTCCTTTAGGGGGGAGTTTTTCGGTTTCGAAAACTTGTCTTTTCGTACCTGATTGTCCTATTCTGAAGCTTTAATGCTTTGTCTATCGTTTATGTATTGTTTTGCGATCGAACTAATCGATTTTGTTTGGATTCTGCTTTGTTTTTCTCCGAGGTTCAGTTGAAGGAACTTTGGAATACTCAGAGCAATTGTTTGAGGAGAACTTTGTTTGCGAAGCTGGAACAGCTCGAGGTTAGGGAAACTTACATATATATTAGCTATGATTGCATGATAGGCATCGATAAATTCGACTTATGCTTTGCTATGATATTGATTATGATGATGGTTTATTGTTATGAATGTTTTCATAACTTATGATGTGATGTTGTGTTGAATTGAGTGTTTTGACGCGACTTCGGAGTGGAGATTCATTGATCTGGTGATCTTTGATATTTTGGGTTGGATGAGCAACCCTAGGCAAGTCCAAATGAGGGGTTTGAGACCTAGCCTGGTTGGTATTTGTTGGTTTACTTAGACTTTCCCCGGGAAACTTCTTTTGGGTTGTTGGTTTTCGGAAAACGTAGAAGGATTAGAATTTCGAAAACTAAAGACTTGGGAAACCTAGATTTTGAGAAATAAACTCATAACCTGACTAATCTGAATTGAAATCATTTTTATTAACGTTTAAGTATAGGAAAACTGAAGGTGAAAATATTTACGAAAGACGGGGAAAAGTCGACCTTTGTTGTGAGTTATTGGAATTGGGGAAAGCCACTAAGGTGAGCTATGGTGATGATTGAAAGTCACCGAGTACTTTACGTACTCTTGTTGATGGGGTTGTGTTGTATTGACCGACACTAATCCCTTGGGTTCTCTTGTTGTTGGAGCGGTGTTGTATTGACCGACACTTAGCGCTCTTGTTGTTTGGGCTGTGTTGTATTGACCGACACTAGACCCTTGTGTATTCTTGTTGGTGGAGCTGTGTTGTATTGACCGACACTTACTCCGAGTTGTGTTGTATTGACCGACACTAACTCATGGGTTTGTTGAGATTGGGTTGTGAGCTAAACACTTTCGTGGTAAGGGCGATTCGTTGTTTGGCTAACCACGTTGCATTCATTCGGGTGAATAACGGGAATGGTTCACCTGTGCATATCATGGTGAATAACGGGAATGGTTCACCTTGCATAAATGATGAATAACAGGAATGGTTCATCATATGGTGAATAACGGGAATGGTTCACCAAGGATGAATAACGGGAATGGTTCATCCAAGATGGATTTCATCCAGGATGGATAACGGGAATGGTCCATCCATAGTGAAGAACGGGAATGCTTCACTTGTGGCGAACGGGAACGCGTCACAAATCCGGATTCATATTGTGCATTTCACGCATACATTCATGCTGACTTGGATTGTGTGCTGGTTGTTTATTGAAGCAATATTAGAGCCATAACATGCTAGGATTGTGTATATATGTATATATCAACATATATCTATACCCCATATCACATGTTGAGTGTATATCTACGTATTTCTGTGAGTTGACCCTAGCGCCTTGGCTTTGTTTGTATGTTTGTGTTTGGGCGGTCGGCCTGCTGCCAGATGTCGACGGTGGATTGGTTTTCGATGGTCTCTCCCTCGGGCGGGATCAGGTTTGAGTTGGAGGATCGAACAGACGAGCGTGGACGTCTGACGAAAGGAGTTCTATGGCGCATGGAGTTGAGCTTCAACTTGCCGACTTCAGATCGTTGTGGGTTTGGCACTGGGAGGTTAGGTTTGGGCAGGCGTCATGTTTTGTGTAGAGCTCTGATTCGTTTTGCTTTTGGGATCGGGTAGGTTTCCGACGCATGACTTTTCGTGTGGTTCTCTTACTGAGGGATCACAGTGAGTCAGTTGGACCATAGGGGTCTTTGCTTAGGCCATATTGAGGCCGACTTTCTCCTAGTGGTTTGTAATTATAATTTTCTCACTTACACTTCTGGGTCTGTATATATTTGCCTACGGGCACACTGCTTTGGAGTCACTGCGAGTGCGCATGACATGGAGTGCAGCTCAGGCTGTACATGTATATATGTTGTATATCGATTAGTTTAGTAGTTGGGTTTTGTCTTTACTTCCTTATCGTTTTGATTTAAAGGAAAGAAAACGAAAAAAAAATTACCTGTTTTCCGCGTAAAGATTATTTTTGGTTACTAAAGTGACACCTGGAAATCGGGGTGTTACATTGTGGTATCAGAGCTTAGTCGAGTCTTTTGGGAGTCTTTGGGGAATAGGTCTTCTGTGCTAGGTTGTGTGACTCTGCAAAGAGTGAAAATTGATTGTCTGCAGAGCGATTTTCGCTCTAATTGCTTGCATTACTACTCAATCGGATTGAGTGGTTTGTCTAGTGCTACCATATGGTTAGTACTAATCGGACGTTCGATGGGATATAGGATGGTGGATCTTAACCGGATGGCGGAGGCAATAGCTACACTGATCGAGGCAATGATGAACCAGGCTGCGGAAGACGCTTACATGCGCGCTGAAGAGGCTGCACGTGAGCATCACCAACGACTGATGGCGACGGCAATGTATCAACAAAGAGGAATGAATCGAACAGGAGCTGGGGGACCAATGAGGTCAGGTTCCCAAGGCTACAACAGAAGGGAGAGCTACTGTCAGTGGGGACCGTATCAGCGTCCCGAGGGAAGAGATCTTATCTCAAGAGTGTACAAACCAACGACTGCTGATAATGGAGGGAAACCAGTTGGTGACAAAGGTGTGACATGTTTTCGTTGCGGAAAGTTTGGGCATTTTAATAACAAGTGCTCAGTGATTGGACGACGATGCTTCAAGTGTGACCGAGAGGGGCATCTAGCTGTGAACTGCAAGACACTCCTAGGGGGAACGTCGGACGGTAAGATGAAAGGAAATGATGCTACCGGAGGGACAGGAAACCAGACTTCGGGGAAAACAGTGACGTGTTACAGGTGCGGCACTATGCCAGTAGGTGCAAGATCAAGGGAAGTCTATGCTTCAATTGCAACCAACCGGGACACTTCACCAGAGATTGTAGGGCACCCAAGGGCGAATCATCAGGGAATGTTGGGAAGGGAAAACAACTTGCTGCAGAGGAAGAGGTTTATACCAAGGAGGGGGCAAGAGCTGAGGAGTTGAACGAGGTAGAACGTGGGAACGATGGTAATATTTTAACTGTTCTCTTATTCTAGAATAACTTACTCCTTTATCTTTGAAACGAGTGCGACGCGCCTAACTTGTAATTATTACTTTGACTATGATCTTATGATTATTATCCTTAGTAGGACCTTATTCGAGGTTGCTCGTGATTTAACTATAGAAGTTACACGGGGTCTAGGATAGCACGTTGAGCTAGGGAGTTGTTTTACCGACGCGTTGATAAGGAAGCTAGGATCTCAGGGAAATTCCTTATGGGTACGAATCGTAGGATTTTAGGGCGTTTAGTTTTGAAGCGGAGTCGTTAGAGGATCTTTCGGCAAAAGGGATTCATTCGACCGAGTGTTTCACCATGGGGAGCGCCAGTGCTTTTAGTCAAGAAGAAGGACGGAAGGTCGAGATCGTGGGTGGATTATCGACAATTGAACAAGGCGACGATCAAGAACAGATACCCGTTGTCGAGGATAGATGATTTGATGGACCAACTACGAGGGGCTACCGTATTTTCCAAGATAGACTTGAGGTCAGGCTATCGTCGGATCAGAGTGAAGATTGAGGATATACCGAAGACTGCTTTCAGGACACGTTAAGGACACTACGAGTACCTAGTGATGCCGTTTGGAGTGACGAATGTACCTGCTGTTTTCATGGATTACATGAATCGCATCTTTCAGGAGTTCTTAGATCGGCGTGTGGTGGTGTTTATTGAGGACATATTGATCTATTCGAAGGACGCGAATGAACATGAAGGACATTTGCGCCAAGTTTTACAATTGTTGAGGGAGAAGGAGCTGTATGCGGACCCTTCAAAGTGTGAATTATGGCAGGAGGAAGTCAATTTCTTAGGCCATGTTATCTCAAAGGAAGGCATAGCTGTGGACCCAGCGAAAGTAGAGACTGTTTTGGCTTGGGAGCAACCGAAGATAGGGACTGAGATCAGAAGTTTTGTGGGTTTAGCTGGATATTATAGACGCTTCATTGAGGGATTTGCCAAGATTGTTGGACCCTTGACTCAACTGACGAGGAAAGATTAACCTTTTACATGGACTGAGGGTGTGTGGTTCCGTAGCGGAATCGTTAGGGACTTGATATCAGGATATTTGTGGTTACTGGATGTTAGGAACTCATTGTCTGTTCCAGTGGGTTTTTCTAAATTTCCACCTTCGATGTATTAGGCCTGATCAACCTAATATTGAGGGGGTGATATTCGGAATCACAGCTGGTTATGGACTTTGATAGAAGGATGTGTAAGATGAATTTGAATTGATTGAGGATTAGTCGGATTTGGGAGGAAAGTTCGTGTTAAGCATTTGATGGTGAAAGATTAAGATTTAAATCTTTGGAAGTCGATGAGTGTCGTATAGACGTTAACTGGTTAGTTCGTGTGATCACTCCAAGTAGAGGTAGACCAAATCAAGAGATTTAGTGCTGGAAAAGTATTAAGTAGTTTCTCGGAAGTTATGAAGTTATAGGTTATGTGATTGCTGAGTGGAATTGTTAGAGACTAAATAAGTTGGATTTAATCAGGTTTTAGATGATAGCTTGATGGTAGCAAGAGTGAGAAGAATTAACTCTGAACTAGATTGTTATAGTCGAGTTCGAGCAATAAGTTTCGCTAAGCGTTTGATTAATATGTGGAGACATTATAGTCTTAAGAGATGAATTTTCATTTGAAAAGTGTTGAATTAATGATTAAGTTGGAGAAAGAAAGTTTTAGCATAAGTTGAATACTTGAGGTTGGTGATATGGATTCCAAGGAAATATGCTAAGATTACTAAGTGAGATTTACTAAGTTGGATTGAAATCTTAGGGTTAAGATTGATCTTGAGAGTCGGGAATCGCGTACGAGTAGGAGATCTTATGGTTGTAGGTGTGACAATAGGAGTTGAATCTTAGAAGATTGAAGACCTGAAGGTGAGTTTCGGGTTAAGACCATTGAGGTGTAGTATAAGAGAGATCTTGAAGTAAAGGAATTCTGGGTTGTGTGGAGTGTTAAGGTCGGTGATCGATTGATGTTGATTATGAGATTGCGGACATAATGACCATGTGATAAGATTTGAATGATGTTAGCATAATAGGTTATGATTATGGATAGCAGGACCAAGTGGTGAGTGTGGAAGCATGACGACACTTATCAGGTCGTTTGGGTAAGTGAAGGAGTTATAGTTTTTAAGAAACGGATATTCATTTAAGAAGTATTGAAGGATTAAAGGTCATTAGAGGACCAAACTTGGTGAAGGTTTAGGTTTTAAATCTATGAATGGTTGTCTAAGGTGTGTAAGACTCGAAGTTTGTAAGAATTTGATTGAGAGATTAAGAAGTTGATTGATGAGATGGTGATTGAGTCACAAAAAGGAAGGTGTTAGTATTAAGATGAATACCTGAGGTTGTCATATTTTGACAAGTTTCTTAGAGCCTAAGAGTGAATGAAACTTTGTTATGGATTTTGATGGTGCATATTACGGGTAACAAGTGAATTTTACTAAAGTTGAATGAGAATCCTAGGGCTAAGGTTGACCTAGTGAGCTGAGATTCCTGTACACATAAGAGATTTGGTGGTGTTAGCGGTTACGATAACAGTTAAATCTCAGAATGTTGAAGGATCGGATGATGAAATGGCTAGTTAAGTCCCTTGAGGTATAGTTATGATTTAATCTCCTAGAGGATAAGTCTCGATTTGTGCGAAGTGTTAGGGATTTCAGTAAATGTAAATAGGTTTGAGTGAGGGAAGTTTTGAGGAAGAAGACGGTAATAATGTATTGTTGGATATTAAGAGGAGGATTATCTTATAAGTTGTTGATAAATTGATGTTGAAGGGGATAAGATTAGTGAAGGACAAGAAATAAGGACATAAGTTGAGTTTTAATTCGAATAGTGACTAAGTAGAAGTTTGATTTCTTGGTGTGTGTAAAGATAGTTACGAAGTTGGAGGAGTTTTAATGGACTAGCGGTTTCCACGGGGGAGGATTCGTCTAGGAGTTATCGAACGGACAAGTGGAGTTTTGGACTGTAGATGAAGATCACGAGGACAAGTTGAGTATTTACTTTGAAATGACAGAGAGGCACCGAGTTTAAGAAGAATTTCGGACGACCGAAAGTAAAGAAGTAAGTGGCTAAGGTTGTGCGACTGCACGGAGTGCCAACCGGTATCATTTCAAGCAGAGGTCCGACGCAAGTAATCGAGTCAGACGACATGAGGTTGAATGATGTTTTGCCTTTTGAGACGCCGACAGTTAGCAGTGGGGATAGAAGAGTGAAACAGTTAAGGGGAAAGCAGATTGCTTAAGTAAAGATTATGAGGAACAATGACACAGGCACTACTACATGAGAATTGGAAGATAAGATCGAGGAACTGTATTCCGGACTTTTCTCAGAACTCTGAGTTTCGAGGACGAAACTTTCTTTTTGGAGGGGAGTATTGTAAGACACGGATTTTCAGAACAAGTTAATTTCCGACTCACGCGTGGAATCAGTGTAAGCGTGACAGGAGTTTGATATTTGAGAAAGATTAATGAAGAAGAAAGTTCAGGAATTGCTCGAGGAATGTTGCGTTGTTGCTTTCGGAGCTAGTGCGAGTCGTCTGCACACCTGCCTTATGGCGAGCGTGTCCAGAATAGGCTAATTTCGCTTTTAAAGCAATGTTTAGGCGATATTTCGAATTCTTGGAAAATTTAAAGATTCTCTTTATTTTTCCCTCGACCAGCGTTTCAATTCGGAACTCTGGACTGTACATACGATAGTATTTACTTTTCGGAAGTTCGCCGACGCTAATTTCTTTGCTTCAAAACCCTATTTTCGAGCAATGGATGAAGACTTTTTCTATTCGGGACTTCTAACGAAGTTTCCGTCCACGTTGCCAGATTTGTTTCGACGTTTCCAATCTTTCTTCAGTAGGAAGTTTTGTCGTTTGAGCATCACAGCAAAAAGTAGTTTTTCGGGACAGACTAACTTACACCGCTTTTGGCGTTTTGGATATCGTTTTTCCCAAATCCTAGATATTTGTTTTGAGTTCTGGAATTCTGACGCCAGAATCTCTCTTAGAATTCCTCGGTGATCGTGCTGCAAAAATCAGAATCGCGAAATTTTCATTTTCCCGCGATTTCGCCTGCCTATAAATAGCTCAAAAAGCAAAAATTCCTTCATTTTCTTCCTATTGTGGCCGAATTTCGTGGAGAGCAAGGGGGGAGGAGATTTTCGCGAAACCTTGACCAATCTTCGTGCAGTTCGTCCCTACTTCTAGGTATCGAGGTAACAATCATGAATCTTACCTCTGATTTTTGTTTCTGCTGAGTTTCTGAAGTCGTTTATGTGCTCACAGTTTTGAGCTTTTTCTAAAATTGTCTGATTTCTTCGATTTCTTGCTTGGGTTATGTTCTCTAGGTTCCCATGAGCCTAAAACCTCTGTCAGTAAACTCTGATTGTGATCCAGTTGACAGGGATCTGAAAAACTGTTTCAAAACCTTTTTGTCTCACATTTCGAAACTTTATTGTCGAAAAGTCATAATCTGACTTCGTGCCTTTGGGATTTGTTGTCACGAATGTCATGAGGATCGTTGCTGTCAAATTTGTTTTCAGAACTGATAACTTTGAAGTTTTGAGCCTTTATTTTGGACCAAAATGCCCCTGGATAGTCATATTTCGACCCGATTGTCCGAAAATTGTTCCGACAGTTTCTTTGCCTTAGTTTTATCCTAAAACTACCTTGTGAATTGATTTGATCAAAGAAAAAGAGCCGAAGCCCTTTTTCCTTTGAGGCCGTGGACTATTTCCTTTAGGGGGGAGTTTTTCGGTTTCGAAAACTTGTCTTTTCGTACCTGATTGTCCTATTCTGAAGCTTTAATGCTTTGTCTATCGTTTATGTATTGTTTTGCGATCGAACTAATCGATTTTGTTTGGATTCTGCTTTGTTTTTCTCCGAGGTTCAGTTGAAGGAACTTTGGAATACTCAGAGCAATTGTTTGAGGAGAACTTTGTTTGCGAAGCTGGAACAGCTCGAGGTTAGGGCAACTTACATATATATTAGCTATGATTGCATGATAGGCATCGATAAATTCGACTTATGCTTTGCTATGATATTGATTATGATGATGGTTTATTGTTATGAATGTTTTCATAACTTATGATGTGATGTTGTGTTGAATTGAGCGTTTTGACGCGACTTCGGAGTGGAGATTCATTGATCTGGTGATCTTTGATATTTTGGGTTGGATGAGCAACCCTAGGCAAGTCCAAATGAGGGGTTTGAGACCTAGCCTGGTTGGTATTTGTTGGTTTACTTAGACTTTCCTCGGGAAACTTCTTTTGGGTTGTTGGTTTTCGGAAAACGTAGAAGGATTAGAATTTCGAAAACTAAAGACTTGGGAAACCTAGATTTTGAGAAATAAACTCATAACCTGACTAATCTGAATTGAAATCATTTTTATTAACGTGTAAGTATGGGAAAACTGAAGGGGAAAATATTTACGAAAGACGGGGAAAAGTCGACCTTTGTTGTGAGTTATTGGAATTGGGGAAAGCCACTAAGGTGAGCTATGGTGATGATTGAAAGTCACCGAGTACTTTACGTACTCTTGTTGATGGGGTTGTGTTGTATTGACCGACACTAATCCCTTGGGTTCTCTTGTTGTTGGAGCGGTGTTGTATTGACCGACACTTAGCGCTCTTGTTGTTTGGGTTGTGTTGTATTGACCGACACTAGACCCTTGTGTATTCTTGTTGGTGGAGCTGTGTTGTATTGACCGACACTTACTCCGAGTTGTGTTGTATTGACCGACACTAACTCATGGGTTTGTTGAGATTGGGTTGTGAGCTAAACACTTTCGTGGTAAGGGCGATTCGTTGTTTGGCTAACCACGTTGCATTCAATCGGGTGAATAACGGGAATTGTTCACCTGTGCATATCATGGTGAATAACGGGAAGGGTTCACCTTGCATAAATGATGAATAACGGGAATGGTTCATCATATGGTGAATAACGGGAATGGTTCATCATATGGTGAATAACGGGAATGGTTCACCAAGGATGAATAACGGGAATGGTTCATCCAGGATGGATAACGGGAATGGTCCATCCATAGTGAAGAACGGGAATGCTTCACTTGTGGCGAACGGGAACGCGTCACAAATCCGGATTCATATTGTGCATTTCACGCATACATTCATGCTGACTGAGACTGTGTGCTGTTTGTTTATTGAAGCAATGTTAGAGCCATAACATGCTAGGATTACTTATATGCTTATATAACAACTTATATATATACCCTGTCACATGTTGAGTGTATATGTACTTATTGCTGTGAGTTGACCCTAGCGCCTTGGCTTTGTTTGTATGTTTGTGTTTGGGCGGTCGGCCTGCTGCCAGATGTCGATGGCCGACTGGTTCTCGGTGGTCTCTCCCTCGGGGGGGGGGGGATCAGATATGAGCTGCAGGATTGGGATGCCCCACCGCTTGGGTGATCGATGTTGCTGGTCACCGGGCGACGTATCGGGGAAGTGTCGTGGAGGACCGGACTGACGAGCGTGGACGTCTGACGAAAGGAGTTCTATGGCGCATGGAGTTGAGCTTCAACTTGCCGACTTCAGATCGTTGTGGGTTTGGCACTGGGAGGTTAGGTTTGGGCAGGCGTCATGTTTTGTGTAGAGCTCTGATTCGTTTTGCTTTTGGGATCGGGTAGGTTTCCGACGCATGACTTTTCGTGTGGTTCTCTTACTGAGGGATCACAGTGAGTCAGTTGGACCATAGGGGTCTTTGCTTAGGCCATATTGAGGCCGACTTTCTCCAAGTGGTTTGTAATTATAATTTTCTCACTTACACTTCTGGGTCTGTATATATTTGCCTACGGGCACACTGCTTTGGAGTCACTGCGAGTGCGCGTGACATGGAGTGCAGCTCAGGCTGTACATGTATATATGTTGTATATCGATTAGTTTAGTAGTTGGGTTTTGTCTTTACTTCCTTATCGTTTTGATTTAAAGGAAAGAAAACGAAAAAAAAAATTACCTGTTTTCCGCGTAAAGATTATTTTTGGTTACTAAAGTGACACCTGGAAATCGGGGTGTTACATTGTGGTATCAGAGCTTAGTCGAGTCTTTTGGGAGTCTTTGGGGAATAGGTATTCTGTGCTAGGTTGTGTGACTCTGCAAAGAGTGAAAATTGATTGTCTGCAGAGCGATTTTCGCTCTAATTGCTTGCATTACTACTCAATCGGATTGAATGGTTTGTCTAGTGCTACCATATGGTTAGTACTAATCGGACGTTCGATGGGATATAGGATGGTGGATCTTAACCGGATGGCGGAGGCAATAGCTACACTGATCGAGGCAATGATGAACCAGGCTGCGGAAGACGCTTACATGCGCGCTGAAGAGGCTGCACGTGAGCATCACCAACGACTGATGGCGACGGCAATGTATCAACAAAGGGGAATGAACCGAACAGGAGCTGGGGACCAATAAGATCAGGATCTCAAGGCTACAACAGAAGGGAGAGCTACCATCAGTGGGGACTGTATCAACGTTTCAAGGGAAGAGATCTTATCTCAAGAGTCTACAAACCAACGACTGCTGATACTGGAGGGGAGCCAGTTGGTGACAAAGGTGTGACATGTACTCGTTGTGGAAAGTTTGGGCATTTTGCTAACAAGTGCTCAGTGACTGGACGGAGATGCTTCAAGTGTAACCGAGAGGGGCATCTAGCTGTGAACTGCAAGACACCCCAGGAGGAAACGTCTGATAGTAAGTAAGATGAAAGGGAATGATGCTACCGAAGGGACAGGAAACAAGACTTCGGGAAGAGCAGTGACGTGTTACAGGTGCAGGGAAGTAGGGCACTATGCTAGTAAGTGCAAGATCAAGGGAAAACTTTGCTTTAATTGCAACCAACCGAGACATTTCTCCAGAGATTGTAAGGCACTCAAGGGCGAATCATCAAGGAATGTTGGGAAAAGGAAACAACTTGCTACAGAGGAAAGGATTCATATCAAGGAAGGAGCAAGAGTTGAGGAGTCGAACGAGGAAGAACGTGGGAACGATGGTAATATTTTAACTGTTCTCGTATTCTAGAATAACTTACTCTTTTATATTCAAGCGAGTGTGACGTGCCTAACTTGTATTTACTACTTAGACTATGATCCTATGATTATTATCCCTAGTAGGACCTTATTCGAAGTTTCTCGTGATTTAACTATAGAGGTTACACGAGATCTAGAATAGCACGCGGAGCTAGGGAGTTGTTTTACCGAGGCGTCGATAAGGAAGCTAGGATCTCAGGGGAATTCCTTATGGGTACGATACGTAGGATTTTAGGGCGTTTAGTTTTGAAGCGGATTCGATGGAGGATCTTTCGGCAAAAGGATTCATTCGACCAAGTGTATCACCGTGGGGAGCGCCAGTGTTGTTAGTCAAGAAGAAGGACGGAAGGTCGAGATCGTGGGTGGATTATCGACAATTGAACAAGGCGACGATCAAGAACAGATACCCGTTGCCAAGGATAGATGATTTGATGGACCAACTACGAGGGGCTACCGTATTTTCCAAGATAGATTTGAGGTCAGGCTATCGTCGGATCAGAGTGAAGATTGAGGATATACCGAAGACTGCTTTCAGGACACGTTAAGGACACTACGAGTACCTAGTGATGCCGTTTGGAGTGACGAATGTACCTGCTGTTTTCATGGATTACATGAACCGCATCTTTCAGGAGTTCTTAGATCGGCTTGTGGTGGTGTTTATTGAGGACATATTGATCTATTCGAAGGACGCGAATAAACATGAAGGACATTTGCGCCAAGTTTTACAATTGTTGAGAGAGAAAAAGCTGTATGCGAACCCTTCCAAGTGTGAATTCTGGCTGGAGGAAGTCAATTTCTTAGGCCATGCTATCTCGAAGGAGGGCATAGCTGTGGATCCGGCGAAAGTGGAGACTGTTTTGGCTTGGGAGCAACCGAAGATGGTGACAGAGATCAGAAGTTTTGTGGATTTAGCTGGATATTATAGACGCTTCATTGAGGGATTTGCCAAGATTGTTGGACCTTTGGCTCAACTGACGAGGAAAGATTAACCTTTTACATGGATTGAGGGTGTGTGGTTCCGTAGCAGAATCGTTAGGAACTTGATATCAGGATATTTGTGGTTACTGGATGTTAGGAACTCATTGTCTGTTCCAGTGGGTTTTTCTAAATTTCCACCTTCGATGTATTAGGCCTGATCAACCTAATATTGAGGGGGTGATATTCGGAATCACAGCTGGTTATGGACTTTGATAGAAGGACGGGTAAGATGAATTTGAATTGATTGAGGATTAGTCGGATTTGGGAGGAAAGTTCGTGTTAAACATTTGATTGTAAAAGATTAAGATTTGAATCTGTGGAAGTCGATGAGTGTCGTATAGACATTGATTGGTTAGTTCGTGTGATTACTCCAAGTAGAGGTAGACCAAGTCAAGAGATTTAGTGCTGGAAAAGTATTAAGTAGTTTCTCGGAAGTTATGAAGTCATAGGTTATGTGATTGCTGAGGGGAGTTGTTAGAGACTAAATAAGTTGGATTTAATCATGTTTTAGATGATACCTTGATGGTAGCGAGATTGAGAAGAATTAGCTCTGAACTAGATTGTTATAGTCGAGTTCGAGGAATAAGTTTTGCTAAGCGTTTGATTAATATGTGGAGACATTATAGTCTTAAGAGATGAATTTTCGCTTGAAAAGTGTTGAATTAATGATTAAGTTGGAGAAAGAAAGTTTTAGCATAAGTTGAATACTTGAGGTTGTTGATATGGATTCCAAAGAAATATGCTGAGATTACTAAGTGAGATATACTAAGTTGGATTGAAATCTTAGGGTTAAGATTGAATCTTGAGAGCCGAGAATCACGTACGAGTAGGAGATCTTATGGTTGTAGGTGTGACAATAGGAGTTGAATCTTAGAAGATTGAAGACCTGAAGGTGAGTTTCGGGTTAAGACCATTGAGGTGTAGTATAAGAGAGATCTTGAAGTAAGGGAATTCTGGGTTGTGTGGAGTGTTAAGGTTGGTGATCGATTGATGTTGATTATGAGGTTGCGGACATAATGACCATGTGATAAGATTTGAATGATGTTAGCATAATAAGTTATGATTATGGATATCAGGACCAAGGGGTGAGTGTGGAAGCATGACGACACTTATCAGGTCGTTGGGTAAGTGAAGGAGTTATAGTTTTTAAGAAACGGATATTCATTTAAGAAGTATTGAAGGATTAAAGGTCATTAGAGGACCAAACTTGGTGAAGGTTTAGGTTTTAAATCTATGAATGTCTATCTAAGGTGTGTACGACTCGAAGTTTGTCAGAATTTGATTGAGGGATTAAGAGGTTGATTGACAAGATGGTGATTGAGTGACAAAAAGGAAAGTTTTAGTATTAAGATGAATACTTGAAGTTGTTATGTTTGGACAAGTTTCTTAGAGCTTAAGAGTGGATGAAACTTTGTTATGGATTTTGATGATGCATATTACGGTTAACAAGTGAATTTTACTAAGTTGAATGAGAATCCTAGGGCTAAGGTTGACCTAATGAGCTGAGATTCATGTACACATAAGAGATTTAGTGGTGTTAGCGGTTACGATAACAGTTAAATCTCAGAATGTTGAAGGATTGGATGATAAAATGGCTAGTTAAGTCCCTTGAGGTATAGTTATGATTTGATCTTCTAGAGGATAAGTCTCGATTTGTGCGAAGTGTTAGTGATTTCAGTAAGTGTAAATAGGTTTGAGTGAGGGAAGTTCTAAGGAAGAAGACGATAATACTGGATTGTTAGATATTAAGAAGAGGATTATCTTATAAGTTGTTGATAAATTGATGTTGAAGGGGATAAGATTAGTGAAGGACAAGAAATAAGGACATAAGTCGAGCTTTAATTCGAATAGTGACTAAGTAGAAGTGTGATTTCTTGGTGTGTGTAAAAATAGTTACGAAGTTAGAGGTGTTTTAATGGACTAGCGGTTTCCAAGGGGGAGGATTCGTCTAGAAGTTATCGAACGAACAAGTGGAGTTTTGGACTGTAGATGAAGATCACGAGGACAAGTTGAGTATCTACTTTGAGATGACAGAGAGGCACTGAGTTTAAGAAGAATTCCGGACGACAGAAAGTAAAGAAGTAAGTGGCTAAGGTTGTGCGACTGCACGGAGTGCCAACCGGTATCATTTCAAGCAGAGGTCCGACGCAAGTAATCGAGTCAGACGACATGAGGTTGAATGATGTTTTGTCTTTTGAGACGCCGACAGTTAGCAGTGGGGATAGAAGAGTGAAACAGTTAAGGGGAAAGCAGGTTGCTTAAGTAAAGATTATGAGGAACAATGACACAGGCACTACTACATGAGAATTGGAAGATAAGATCGAGGAACTGTATTCCGGACTTTTCGCAGAACTCTGAGTTTCGAGGACGAAACTTTCTTTTTGGAGGGGAGTATTGTAAGACCTGGATTTTCAGAACAAGTTAAGTTTCCGACTCACACGTAGAATCAGTGTAAGCGTGACAGGAGTTTGACATTAGAGAAAGATTAATGAAGAAGAAAGTTCAGGAATTGCTTGAGGAATGTTGCGTAGTTGTTTTCTGAGTTAGTGCGAGTCGTCTGCACACCTACCTTATGGCGAGCGTGTCCAGAATAGGCTATTTCGCTCTTAAAGCAACGTTTTGAGTGAGCTTTCGAACTCTCGGAAAATTTAAAGATTCTCTTTATTTTTCCATCGACCAGCGTTTCATTTCGGAACTCTGGACTGTACGCACGATAGGTTTCACTTTCCGGAAGCTCGACGACTCTAATTTCTTTGCTTCGAAACCCTAGTTTTGAGCGAAGGATGAAGACTTTTTCTATTCGGGACATCTAACGAAGATTCCGTCCGCGTTGCCAAACTTGTTTCGACATTTCCAATCTTTCTTCTGTTGGAAGTTTTGTCGTCTGAGCATCACAGCAAAAAGTAGTTTTTCGGGACAGACTAACTTACACCGCTTTTGGCGTTTTGGATATCGTTTTTCCCAAATCTTAGATAATTGTTTTGAGTTCTGGAATTCCGACGCCAGAATCTCTCTTAGAATTCCTCGGTGATCGTGCTGCAAAAATCAGAATCGCGAAATTTTCATTTTCCCGCGATTTCGCCTGCCTATAAATAGCTCAAAAAGCAAAAATTCCTTCATTTTCTTCCTATTGTGGCCGAATTTCGTGGAGAGCAAGGGGGGAGGAGATTTTCGCGAAAACTTGACTGATCTTCGCGCAGTTCGTCCCTACTTCTAGGTATCGAGGTAACTAACACGATTCCTACCTCTGATTGTTGTTTCTGTTGCGTTTCTGAAGTCGTTTCTATGCTCACAGTTTTGAGCTTTTTCTAAAATTGTCCGTTTTCTTCGATTTCTTGCTTGGGTTATGTTCTCTAGGTTCCCATGAGCCTAAAACCTCTGTCAGTAAACTCTGATTGTGATCCAGTTGACAGGGATCTGAAAAACTGTTTCAAAACCTTTTTGTCTCACATTTCGAAACTTTATTGTCGAAAAGTCATAATCTGACTTCGTGCCTTTAGGATTTGTTGTCACGAATGTCATGAGGATCGTTGCTGTCAAATTTGTTTTCAGAACTGATAACTTTGAAGTTTTGAGCCTTTATTTTGGACCAAAATGCCCCTGGATAGTCATATTTCGACCCGATTGTCCGAAAATTGTTCCGACAGTTTCTTTGCCTTAGTTTTATCCTAAAACTACCTTGTGAATTGATTTGATCAAAGAAAAAGAGCCGAAGCCCTTTTTCCTTTGAGGCCGTGGACTATTTCCTTTAGGGGGGAGTTTTTCGGTTTCGAAAACATGTCCTTTCGTACCTGATTGTCCTATTCTGATGCTTTAATGCTTTGTCTATCGTTTATGTATTGTTTTGCGATCGAACTAATCGATTTTGTTTGGATTCTGCTTTGTTTTTCTCCGAGGTTCAGAGTAAGGAACTTTGGAATACTCAGAGCAATTGTTTGAGGAGAACTTTGTTTGCGAAGCTGGAACAGCTCGAGGTTAGGGCAACTTACATATATATTAGCTATGATTGCATGATAGGCATCGATAAATTCGACTTATGCTTTGCTATGATATTGATTATGATGATGGTTTATTGTTATGAATGTTTTCATAACTTATGATGTGATGTTGTGTTGAATTGAGCGTTTTGACGCGACTTCGGAGTGGAGATTCATTGATCTGGTGATCTTTGATATTTTGGGTTGGATGAGCAACCCTAGGCAAGTCCAAATTAGGGGTTTGAGACCTAGCCTGGTTGGTATTTGTTGGTTTACTTAGACTTTCCCCGGGAAACTTCTTTTGGGTGGTTGGTTTTCGGAAAACGTAGAAGGATTAGAATTTCGAAAACTAAAGACTTGGGAAACCTAGATTTTGAGAAATAAACTCATAACCTGACTAATCTGAATTGAAATCATTTTTATTAACGTTTAAGTATAGGAAAACTGAAGGGGAAAATATTTACGAAAGACGGGGAAAAGTCGACCTTTGTTGTGAGTTATTGGAATTGGGGAAAGCCACTAAGGTGAGCTATGGTGATGATTGAAAGTCACCGAGTACTTTACGTACTCTTGTTGATGGGGTTGTGTTGTATTGACCGACACTAATCCCTTGGGTTCTCTTGTTGTTGAAGCGGTGTTGTATTGACCGACACTTAGCGCTCTTGTTGTTTGGGCTGTGTTGTATTGACCGACACTAGACCCTTGTGTATTCTTGTTGGTGGAGCTGTGTTGTATTGACCGACACTTACTCCGAGTTGTGTTGTATTGACGGACACTAACTCATGGGTTTGTTGAGATTGGGTTGTGAGCTAAACACTTTCGTGGTAAGGGCGATTCGTTGTTTGGCTAACCACGTTGCATTCAATCGGGTGAATAACGGGAATGGTTCACCTGTGCATATCATGGTGAATAACGGGAATGGTTCACCTTGCATAAATGATGAATAACGGGAATGGTTCATCATATGGTGAATAACGGGAATGGTTCACCAAGGATGAATAACGGGAATGGTTCATCCAGGATGGATAACGTGAATGGTCCATCCATAGTGAAGAACGGGAATGCTTCACTTGTGGCGAACGGGAACGCGTCACAAATCCGGATTCATATTGTGCATTTCACGCATACATTCATGCTGACTGAGACATGTGTGCTGTTTGTTTATTGAAGCAATGTTAGAGCCATAACATGCTAGGATTACTTTTATGCTTATATAACAACTTATATATATACCCTGTCACATGTTGAGTGTATATGTACTTATTGCTGTGAGTTGACCCTAGCGCCTTGGCTTTGTTTGTATGTTTGTGTTTGGGCGGTCGGCCTGCTGCCAGATGTCGATGGCCGACTGGTTCTCGGTGGTCTCTCCCTCGGGGGGGGATCAGATATGAGCTGCAGGATCGGGATGCCCCACCGCTTGGGTGATCGATGTTGCTGGTCACCGGGCGACGTATCGGGGAAGGGTCGTGGAGGACCGGACTGACGAGCGTGGACGTCTGACGAAAGGAGTTCTATGGCGCATGGAGTTGAGCTTCAACTTGCCGACTTCAGATCGTTGTGGGTTTGGCACTGGGAGGTTAGGTTTGGGCAGGCGTCATGTTTTGTGTAGAGCTCTGATTCGTTTTGCTTTTGGGATCGGGTAGGTTTCCGACGCATGACTTTTCGTGTGGTTCTCTTACTGAGGGATCACAGTGAGTCAGTTGGACCATAGGGGTCTTTGCTTAGGCCATATTGAGGCCGACTTTCTCCTAGTGGTTTGTAATTATAATTTTCTCACTTACACTTCTGGGTCTGTATATATTTGCCTACGGGCACACTGCTTTGGAGTCACTGCGAGTGCGCGTGACATGGAGTGCAGCTGAGGCTGTACATGTATATATGTTGTATATCGATTAGTTTAGTAGTTGGGTTTTGTCTTTACTTCCTTATCGTTTTGATTTAAAGGAAAGAAAACGAAAAAAAAAATTACCTGTTTTCCGCGTAAAGATTATTTTTGGTTACTAAAGTGACACCTGGAAATCGGGGTGTTACAGAAACCTTCCTCGCGTTGCTCATAAGCGTCATCCATAACTGCTTCCCTCGCCTTGACAACCTTCTCCTTCTCTTCAGCGAGTTCCTTCTTCTTCTCTTCAAGCTCTGCCCTCAGTGAGCTAAGTTCTTGGACCTTCACAGTAAGGGCATCATCCTTGGCCGCCAGCGCCTTCTAGGCCTGTTGCTCTTTGTCCTTCATCTCTGCAACGAGCTCGGCGATCTGCTCGACACGGTAACCAAGGTCGACCCTTACCTCGGCCAACTCGTTTGCAATGAACACCAGCTTCTTTTCAACGGTGATTTTCTCTCTCGCCGCCCAGTCACAATCTTGTCCCGTCGGTCACCACACTTTGAGAGGTCTGCTTGGAGTGCGGCGTAGTCAGCTTGGAGCTTCTCCACTTCAGCAGCACAGGCCCCAAATTTCTTCAAGGTGTGAACAAAGATACACCCGGCGTGCAGGAGTGACGCCACACATTCTTGTCCCCCCCTCCTCGACCGCTTTGTTAAAAACTTCTTTTTCCAGGTAATCATGGTTGATCCCGGAAAGTAGGAACTCCATAGGGTCAGTGGCGTCGCGCAACATGGTGGGGGGGGTCGCAACGAACTTCTTTTTAACCCAGGTCAGAGCGAACTTCTTTGTCACCCAAGACAGAGCGGCCTTCTCTTTCCCTTAAGCCAGTGTGACCTACTTTTCGCCAGTCCCTTGGCGAACGGGGCTGGGATTCTCAGTATCTTTGTGATTTGGCGGAGGCTTCGTTGTCTGACGAGTTGGTGGAGGCGATGGTTGGCGAGGAGGAGACCTCGGGGAGAAGTTTTGCTCCCCTTGGCGGGTAGCGGCGTCGAGGGCAGGTTGGGAACACTTAGTCGGGGTTTTGGAATGACGTGCGCCCTCGATAACCTTGGAGCAATCAAGGATCGGAAGTTGGGCGAAGAAGTTGATGATGGATTTGTCCTCGCTGGTTAGAGAATCTTCTAGAGGATCGATGATTCCGTTGATTTTGGCATTTCTCTTAAAGGGGTTAAGGCATTTGCGGTCAGGGCGAGCCTTTAGGGAGACCTATCCTTTGGCTTTCAAAGATTTGGCATCCACATCGTATAGAAAGAAGAAGTGGATAGGCTATGGTGTGATCTGGATGGCGTCACCCAGAATTTCGAAGCACTGCATAAACGCCCAAGCGTTGGGGTGTAGTTGGCTGGGGGCCACAATGATGTCGGATAGGACGACGCAAAAGAAGGGCCAAAAAGGGAACTTAATTCCCAGTTCCGTGAATAGGTACTCATAGGCATAGAAAATATGATAGCGGGCTATGTCGCCATCAACCTTGTGAAGCCAGGGGCAATCCTCTTCTCTACAAGCCGCAGCGCGAAGCTTTTCATTAAGATCGTCCTCATGGCATAGACCATCGACCGCCTCAATAAGACCGATCACCATGTGTCGTTGAGGTGTACTCTGAAGGTTGATCAATCACCAATTCATGGAGGGCCACTTGGACAGGAAGTAGGAGCGTGGCAAAGGTTCTTTGCCGGAAGGCAGCGACCTCAGAAGGCTTTAAGGTAACCCCGTTGGTAGCAGAGGAATCAGGTGTGTTCTCAGGTGCAGGCTCGTGCCTAAGGGAATTTTGTGAGGAGGACGCGGCTCAGAGCTTAGGAGACATGGTGGAGTAAAGGGGAAAAGCTTGAAACTACTCAAAAAGTAATGCAAAAACGAAGAAGAAGATGGAGGGAAGGGAGGAGAACACTCACTAGAGGAGGAAGTGAACAAGGGGTTGAAGAAAGGATGGATAGTGACGGTGCTGGAACGGAGGTACGCAGGAGGTTTTCTCAAGGAAATCTGAGAAGGAAGGAGGGGTTATGAAAGTTAGAAATGATGGAGAAGCAGGGCTTTTATAGGTCTGGGCTGACGGTTGGCAAGGAGGAGCCCGTGGTTACGTGGGGGCAATGGGGATACGTGTCTCATAATTGTAGGGAAATGATTACCTTGGGAAGAGCAGGCGGCGCATCGAAGGGAGTGAACGCGTGCGATTGATGTAAAGCCTTTCTGACTTCAGCTCTAAAGTGATGTATGATGGATTTGAAAGGACAGTGTCCATTGGGAGCCGTTGATCGCCACATCCGTCGATCCGGTTTTCCCGATCGCCTCCGGATTCGCTTTCCTACGATCGCCTCTCGCCGCTAGTACACTCGTGGACTTGTGGACTCGTAAATTTAGGGCCTTGTATAGACGACCTACGTTGAAACTCCATGTTGGCGACCTATGATAAGTGATTGTTCTAGAACTAAGTTTGGCTTAGGAGACTGTTAAGTTCTTTAAGACACGCTCGGCTTTCATGCCTCAAGCCTGGTGTCTTGTGGACTTCTGGACCGGGCAAGGCCCTATAGGGGAAACGCCCTAGGGTTGTCCGCCCATTGGCGGGCCACATGGCTTACGATTTAGGCCTAATTCACGCGGCCCAACTGACCCATTAGGGGTAGGTTAGCGCGCTAGCCCAGCACCCCACACCTATAAATAGGTGACGGTTACCAAATGTAAGGGACTTTTGCTCATTTCTCAATAACACATATCAAATTCAGTTACTCACTCTCTCTCTAAACTCTCTCTAGTGCAATCACACAACACTTTAGGTACTACCCTATCTCTAAATGTTCCAACCAGGAACACCATACATGTCATCACTTTTCTCAATATGTCCTTCTTCATCCCTGACCACCAAAATCTCTCTTTCAGGTCTTGGTACATCTTGGTGAATCCTAGATGTATACTCAAAGCGCTTCTGTGAGCTTCTTGCAAAATCCTTTCCCTCAATCCTTGATCTTCTAGAATGTACACTCGCTCTCTGAATCTCCACAATCCATCTCTTCCTTTTGTGAATTCTCCTTTCTTTTCTCCTTCATTCTTCCTCATTTGCTCTTGAAACTCTTGATCTTCTTCCTAACTTTGCTTAATCTCTTTTAAAATTTCACTAATCACTACAATCATTCCGAACTTCATATACTTAGGCTCTAGCTCCACTGCAAAGCTCAGGTCTCTGAATGTTTTAAGCAGCTTCATTTCATCGATCATCAATGTAGAGATATGTAAACTCTTCCTGCTAAGAGTGTCTGCTACAACGTTCGTCTTCCCTGGGTGGTATTGTAGCTTGAAATCGTAATCCTTCAGGAATTCTACCCATCTTCTTTGTCTCATGTTTAACTCCTTCTGATCGAACAGGTACTTGAGACTTTTGGGATCACTAAACACGGTGAAGTTTGCTCCGTACAAATGGTGTCTCTATATCTTCAGTGCAAACACGATGACTGCTAATTCCAAATCATGCGTAGGGTAATTCACCTCATGTGGCCTCAATTTCCTAGAAGCATAAGCTACCACTTTGCGTTCTTGCATCAATACGCAACCTAATCCCATCTTCGACGCATCACAATATACCTCGAAGTCCTTTGTGGGATCGGGTAAAACCAAGATTAGTGACGTGGTCAATCTCTTCCTAAGCTCTCTAAAACTATATTCACATTCCGGTGTCCACTCGTAAGGCTGATCCTTCCTTTTAAGCTTCGTCAAAGGCGTGACAATCTTTGAAAATCCTTCGATGAATCTTCTGTTATATCTAGCCAATCCGAGGAAACTTCGGACTTCCGTGACTGTCTTTGGTGCTTCCCACGAGTTTATCGCTTCTACCTTCGCTGGATCCACTCCTATGCCAGCTTTGCTCACCACATGACCTAAGAATTGCACTGATTCTAACCAGAATTCACACTTGGATAGCTTGGCATTCAACCTTCGCTCTCTCCAAATTCCCAGTACCAACCTAAGGTGTTCCTCGTGCTCTTCCTAACTTTTTTGGTAGATAAAAATATCATCAATGAAGACCACAACAAACTTGTCTAGGTACGGGTTGAAGATTCTATTCATGTAAAATCCATGAATATTGCGGGTGCATTAGTCACTCCAAACGGCATGACTAAGTACTCATAGTGCCCATATCGCGTCCGAAAGGAGGTCTTCGGCACGTCTTACTTCTTTACTCGAATCTAGTGGTATTCAGATCGTATGCCGATTTTGGAAAATACTCCAGCTCCCTTCAATTGATCCATTAAGTCATCAATTCTTGGTAGCGGGTATTTGTTCTTGATGGTGACTTTGTTTAGCTGCCGATAGTCGACGCACAACCTCATGCTGCCATCCTTCTTCTTGACTAGCAAAACGGGTGCTCCCCAAGGGGATACACTTGGTCGAATGAACTGCTTCTCCAATAACTCCTCCACTTGCTTCTTCAATTCCGTCAACTCCAACGGTGACATCCTATAAGGGGAAATAGAAATCGGTCCTGGAACAGGAATCAGGTCTATATAGAACTCTGTCTCTCTCTCTTGGGTGGCAACTCAGTGACTTCTTCATGAAACACGTCGGGAAATTCCCTCACTACAACCATTCTATCCATGCTAGGACCTTATTCTCCTACTTATAGCGTCCCTCAAAGTACCTCTAAATCGGGCTCAAACCTATACTCACTCGCTTGCTTGAACCTCTTGGGTTGTCCTTCATCCCCAAAAGTAACTGTCTTGTGCCTACAATTTAGCGTAGCATCATTGGCCGATAGCCAATCCATCCCCAGAATCACATCTAGTCCTTCCAAGAATAAGAACACTAAGTCTTGTTCAAAAGTTCTCCCTAGAGTAACCACGCAACATCTCTCACACACTTCAGAGGTTCTACTAGTATTCTTAGTTGGGGTACTAACTTCTAAGTCACATGTCAAACTTGTCACTGGTAATCCTAGTTGTCAAACTTCTAAGATTTTATAATGAATTGAATTATCATGAATTTTGAATACAATGGGTAGGACATAGGGTACATTGCAAGCGCAGGTGAAACAAAGTAGCTTAAAAGGTTCTAAAAAGCAACTGTAGTATAAAGATTTCTAAAAAACCACTATGATACAACGATTAAAAAATTGTGGCAACAAAAGGCACTAGTAACCGTGGGATTAAGGCACAAAGAAACCATGGCATAAACTTGTCCAAAAGCTGTGGTTGAAATTTCCAAGGCCACGGTTTCCCAAACGCGGTATTATATAAACCGTGGCATTAAGGTTTTGAGCAAACCGTGGCTTTAACTTGACAAAACCGTGGCACTTGAGCTTGGCCACAGCCACATACACTGCGACACGAAAACCGTGGCAAAACCACGGCGTAAGCTTTTACCCACGGTTTTTGTAAGACCCAAGATTTTAAGCTTAGAATAAGTGGAAGAGATTTCCATTCACGATTAGGTTTGACGTATTGAGAAGGGAAACCTGAACAAAAGTTTATTAAAGGAAATATATTTATGAAGGAGAAAGTTCAGGAAAAGTTTATAGAATGCATCGTGATCGATAAAAGTTATAGCGCGATCGTTTTACGCTTAAAACTAGGTCAGAAACCCTAGTATATAGCTAATTTTCACTTTTAGGCACGACGGAAGTTAATTCCGAAAATCTTCAGAGAAATGTTAGAACTTCTCTTTTTCCATATATCACAATCGTTTCGAGGCGAAACTCTAGGATCTACGAACGTCCGATTCCAATCATCGGAAGTTTGCCGAAACCGAATCCCTGGTATTTCAAAACCCTAGAATTTCTCGACAATGAAGACTTCTTCTATTTAGAGCTTCAAATGAATATTCCACACGCGTACACCCATTTCTCTTGATGATTTCAATCTTTCTTCCGAAGGAAGTTTTCCATTCCGACATCCGATGCAAAAAGCAACTTATCGGGTAAAATAGTTTTATACCGACTATGCTTTAGTTGCCAAAAATACAAAGAGACCTCATTTTAGTTTTGGAATTCTTTCGCCAAAACATATCTTTTAATTCACGGAGAATGACGCCGGAAAAATCAGATTCGCGAAACTTTCATTTTCCCGCGAATTTCCAACCTTTATATATAGCAAAGAAAGGAAGAAAAACTCAAATTTTCCTCCATTTTCTCTCCTCAAACCCGCGGCCAAGAACAAGGAAGAAGGAAGAAGAATTTTGTTCATCGCTTGCTTGATCGTTGATCCGTTAGTTGCTACTTCAAGGCTTCGAGGTATAGTCGCTAATCCTTACCTCTGATCGCTTTTTCCATAGCTTTTCTGTAGAGTTTTCTGAGCGGATAGTTTATGGGTTTTTGCAAAACTATCCTGAATCTTTCATTTCTGATTCTAAACCTCTTCCTTATGCGCCCAAGATCACTTCTGCCGGGTTAGATTTTCCGTTATGTCGCCAGAATTCCGCCGGAATCAATTTGAACCTAAAATACCCATTTTTGGAGTTTTTGGTGTAAAGCTTCAACCTTTAGGCTGAAAACTATCGCCTTAGCTTAGTGCTAGTAGGATTAGTTGTCATAAACGTCGTTGGTGACGTCCCTGCAAAATTTTATTTTTGGGATTTCAGTTTTGAAATTTCTAAGTTAAAAATCATGACCAAAATACCCCTGCGACAGTTTTTGATCCGATAATTTTTCCGAGTTCAGAATACCCTTAGTTACGGCCAATGATAGCATAGGAACCAAGTTTGATCGAAGAAAAATCGAGTCCCCTAATTACCTAAAGTGGCCGAGCCTATAGGGGGAGGAGGAGGACAATTTCCTTTTCCGAAAACTTGTCTTTTCGCGCTAGATTATCGTACCTTAGAGTATAGATTACTTCGAGTAACCTTAGTAAGTATCAATAGCTTAGTTTTCGATAGATTCTAATAGTATTTCTGTGGTTTTTCTCTAAAGGTGATTTTGAGGAATTCCCAGAGGAGCAAGCCTTTGATTGTGAGCAAGTGTTAGGAGATCGTCCTGGAGAATCTACAGGTGAGGGCTTCTCACTGAATCTCTAGTTAATGCTTAGGGTCGATGTTTCGACATTGTTTATTGTTTATGCACTGGAATTGTGTGTGATTGGAAAATGTTTTCTGAGGCTTCGGCTGACAATGTAGATGATGCATCTACTGAATGTTTTTGAGGAGTGAATGACATGCTAAGTGCTAATTGGGTAATTTAGGATGTGTGGTGCATGCCTTATATGCTAGGTGCTATGTGGTTATTGCTTAAGATATTGACATATGACATGTTGATTGATTATGATGAGTTAATTCTGCTTTTGCACTATAATCTGAGTTTCTGAACGGTGAGAAAAGCGGGCAGGTCATGCCGATTTTATTTTGAGAGTTTTGAGAAAGCTTGAAAGGACGAATGAGATTCGGGCCTTGTTGTGGTGTTGTATGGATCGAGACATTCTCTGGAGTCATTTGGGGATTAGGAGATCCCGAGAACTTATAGGATTCGCGGTAAGACTAAAAGGATAATTATTTTGTAAAGAAAACTCATAAGACATTAAACAACCTCTAAATCTTTAAGTAATGGTAATAATCTCGGAAGGAAGCTTTGGATGCAAATCATAGTTTTGGAAAACGAGAAGTGTCGTCGGATCCCAGCATTGAGAAAGTTGAGGGGCTTCGAGTATGTAGATGTTGTGGTGCTGTTGGAGCAGCGTTTGTTGTTGTGCTGTTGGAGCAGCTATTGTGGTTGTGCTGTTGGAGCAGCTATGTTGTTGGGTGTATCTTCGACTTTGCGGCGCGAATCCGTATGTCCAAACCCGACGGGTTGGGCCGATTCGGCAATAATTGTGGACATGCGCGAATCCGTATATTCAATCCGATGGATTAGATCGATTCGGCGGTAGTCACTCAGGCACGCGTGAGTCCGTATGTTCAATCCGATGGATTGGATCGATTCAGCGATTTCCATTTTACCTCGCGTGAATCCGTATGTTCAATCCGAAGGATTGGATCGATTCAGCGACAACTTTTCGACACGCGCGGATCCGTATGTTCAATCCGATGGATTGGATCGATTCGGCGATAGTCATTGGACACGCGCAACGTCCGTATGTTCGACTCCTTTGAGTGAACCGACTTGGCGTTGTCATTTGTTGCGTGTGCGAGTCCGTATGTCCATCCCGATGGGTTGGATCGACTCGACATGCCTAATTGTGGGAGTTGCGTGTGCGAGTCCGTATGTTCAACCCAAGGGGTTGGATCGACTTGACATGCCTAATTGTTGGGCTATCCTGGGGATAAGTCCGGGAAACCGGTAGTTTCCGAGTATGTGATACTCTTTGCTTGTTGAGCAGTTGTGACCATTGGATTGAGATGAGTCGGATGATCCGGAGATCATCATGAGTTACTATGTTGATGTGAAGAAGTGTCTTTTGTCGCAGAATCGACTTTACCTTAGGGTAAGCTTTTAGAGACTTTAATTTACCTAGAACACGTGGCGACGTGTCGAGTGAGAGTCGGAGACGTTGTTTGACTAATCATCCTGCATTCATGCATACTGATTTAGTTTTCGAGTGTGATTGTTATTTGTTAATCCTATTTGGAACATGTTAATTATTATTATTGCTGTTAAGTTCACTATGGAATATGCAACCCTAGGATGTTATCCCTAGCTATAAGCCTAAGTGGCTATTCTCTTATCTATATCTATTGGTGCTATTATTTACGTAATTCTTTGGAGTTGACCCTCGCGTCTTCTGTGTGTGCTTTGGCGGACAAACGCCCTTTGTCAGATGTTTTTGGCGGACTAGTTCACGACGGTTCACCCTTCGGGGGAAACTAGAGTTGAGATGCAGGAACTGGAGCGTATCGCGGTTGCGAGAGGAGGACGGATGGTGTATGTAGACTAGGTCGTTCTGGATTTCGAATTCGGACGACGATCATGCTAGCATGTAGGATTGAGTGTTAGTGTGAGCTCCTCGAGATGGGATTAGTGTAGGAGTAGAGTCCTAGCTCTGAACATCATTTGTTCCTTTGGGAACAGGGTAGTTTCCCACCTATAGCTTTTTGTGTGGTTTCTTTACGGGAATCACAGGGAGTTGGTTGGACTTAGGAGGTCTTGTTTTAGGCCATCTGGGCTGACTTATTCTCAGTTTTGAGGGGTGGTGTTGCGGACACTTCACCTTTTTATTTAGTTTGTACATATTGCCTACGGGCGTTGCACTTTTCTTTCCGTCACTAGAGGTTACTCGTGACGAGATTGCTACTACAGCGGGGGCTGTTTATATATTGTATCTTAGTTCTGATTTTGTTATTGTTGGGTTTTATTTAATTCCGTCTTGTCTTAGTTATTATTATAAAAAAAAATATTCACGTTTTTCCGCATTAAGTTTATTTTGGTTACTAAAGTGACGCCACCGAAATCGGGGTGTTACAGTTTTTTGACATGAGCCCGCGGTTTTCCATCCGCGGCAAAAGGCCAAAAATGCTGTAGTGATAGCATGTTTTATTTACTTTTACATCACTAGGTTACCCTTGAAAATCGGGGGATTACAATAACAATCACTTATGAAGATTATGAATTCTTAAGATTCTTCTTTTCTATACTTAGTTTACACACATTCTGAATGATTGATCGATTTAAGCTGATCAAATATAAATTGTGCAACAAATTGTATTTTTTTTTCATGCTTTCATACTTCAACTGATTTACCAAAATATTTTTACAAACTTACCAAAATACCTTATCCGGTTCTCATTTTATTCAACATCGACAAAAAATGACCGGAATAAATTAAAGAAAATGATAAAGTGATCATGTATATGTTATATATATATACCAAAATTTTGAAGAAAAGTGAAGCATCACCAAAGAATTAATTAATTTTATTTTAAATATTTTGAAATTCAAATTTAATTATAACATTACAAATTGATGGATTTTAATTGGATCACTGTAAAAATTTGCACTGTAATTTCAATGCATATTAATTGAAGTCTATTTTTATAAAGGCCTTCACCTTCATACATAATGAGCAATCTCCTACATATTATTACCGTGTTACTAAGAGTACTGTTTTTTCCCGTTCATTTCAGATGGCCGATTTTTTTTTGGTGCAACTAGCATTGGCCCAATTTATGGAGATTAAATTAGCCGGTGGGCCTCCATGTATCCAGTTTGATTCCAAGTATGTTTGACTTTTAGTTTCATTCGTTTGATACTTACTCACGACATTTCCATCTAACGTCTTCTATCATCATAACCGTACCATTTTTGAGTGAAAGAAATCTGAACCTGATCTCACACGGCAATATCGCTTCTCTCCCTAAAATTTCTCTCAAATTTCAACTTCTTGCCGTCATTCATGAATCACGATTTGGTACTTTTATTGATTAGTTTTCCCAATGTTCTCCTTTCTCACTCAAATCGTCGTGGATTATAGCCTTGGTTTTCCGATTTGATTTTATGTGTGACAAAACCTTCCATGTCTATTACGTTCGACCCAGGTATTTTGCTCCATAACTGTTCCCTCAACAAACTTACTTGTTGCCAAATTTTATGGGGTTTCTATTGATATTTGGGGTAAATATATGGTTTTTCTCTGTCAGCATACGAATTTGATTGGTATGTGTTGTCAATTCATATGAGATATTGCTGAAAACCAGCAATACGTCATTGTTGAATTGAGCTCCCTCATCTTCTCATCTGTTGTTGTCTATAAATAGGATCCTCTTGCTAATATTTTCTCGCATTCAGCTATTTGCATCTGTGTTGACATATATAAGGAGTTCCTTGTGCTTTTGTTCTTGCATATCTTATTCTTAATACTAATAACAATGTACGCGGGGTCACTTTCAACAATTTCCCTGTCATGGCATTAGTAAGAAGCAAAGATATGATTCAGTGGCGTTCATGGCTGTGTCTTAAATCTAAATTGGAAGGGTTCTCTTTCTCACTGTGAGTGGAAGTCAAACCCCATCATTTGTATTCATTCCTTATGAGGTTTACTGGACCGTGTTGCTGGGACATGAAGTGATGTTAAATACAAGTTTGAGTTTGAATACAAGTTTGGTTTATCTAAAAAAAAAAGGAATAAAGTTGGACCTAATAGTCCATTGATAACTCTGTGGTGGGAGGGATACATGAGGATTAATGTAAAAGTCATTTGAGTTAATATTCTTTTTATATTGGCCTTAATTATCAATTTTTATTTGGCTTTTCTTGCAGTTCCTTTCTTTGAAGCTTACAACTGCAAGTATCTATTATGACTTTAATTCAGAGACAGATGCTTTAGAAACAATGCAGGTGCCTATCTAAAAGTTCATTTTACTCCATCACTCTCTTTCTCATTGTTTTCGTTATGTCAACTATGTTTGCACAAATTCTTCTATCAAATCCCTAAATTTAATCTATAATCTCAACTCAAATATTTTGCATTTGTTACTATTTTTTAGTTCAATCTACTTGCTTCCTCTCAATCAGCCATCTCTCGATCTCAATAATGATATACTCTTGATTGTCATCTTCTTTTGCTTATATAATTAAAACATGCCTTTATTTTTTTCATTTCTTACCTTTGATACATAACTGAAAAGCCATTTCCACTTGGTGCTGTAATGGCTTTGCCTCTGGCCTTATAAACACCGCCCTCAAGCATAATAGGCTGCTGCTCTTGGTTGACATATTCACAGTAAAAGAGTTGGAATGTCCCTGCTTGCTGGCAATCCACCTCATGCAGTGTTGGTTTCTACTAAATGGCTAAGATTGTTGGTACCCCTTCATACTTAAAAAAAAAAATTCTTTAAAAAGGTCAAGAACTATCCTCCTCCCCTTCTGTTTCTTTTCTCTTTTATATAACATTTCAAATATGTGAAAAAGGACTATTCCAACCTCTGCTTTATTTTTTATACAGAAGTGATTAATCCACCAAGCAGTAGTACTTCCATTCCGTCCCTAATTTTGGTGGTATTTTTTATTTGAAGTAATAATAAAAATGATTTTCTTTTAACAGATAGCCACCCCTCTGCTACCACAGGATATTGAAAATTTTGAATGACAAGGAACTATCAGTATAGTTAAACAATTTCAAGTTTGAAGGTTCAAAGGAAGAGAATTATAAGTATAAGGTGTCTCAGTGTAGCCTATATTTTGATCTGAAACTAATTTACAGAGAAGGCCTTGGCCTTTGAACTTTGGATTCAGTTCCACTTAGTCAGCTTCCATTCGTGCTGTATTTATTTTGGTTGTTTTGAGGTTGATTTACCTTTGTATTCTGACTGATTAGGACGAGTTCAAAAAGCTTGATTACCAGAAAGTTTATGAAAATGTGCAAAGCCCACCTACATTCATATTTGATGGCCAGAATGTTGTAGATGTTAACAAACTGAGGGAAATTGGTTTAATTGTTTATTCCATTGGCAAAGCACTAGACTCTTGGCTCTTGGCTCAAGGACATGTCTGCAGTGGCTTAAATGAGAAAGCACAATCTAGAGCTGCGACCTTTAGGGTTGAGTTTGTTGGTATTTCAGTGAGAATGCCAGGTTCTGACATATTATCATGCTGTTCTTATAGTTAAGGTTTCTGTTTTCTCTTGATGTTACTTATATTTGATCAGTTTTGTATGCTATTTTTCTATTCTCCTGATAATCCCATTTCATTTCGTTCCCATTGATCAGTGTTTGAAGGCACAAGTACAACTTATCTGTGAGACCCAAGTTTTTAAGCTTAGAATACATTGATGAAATTTCTATTCACGATTAGGTTCGATGTAACGTGAAGGAAACCTGAACAAGTGTTTATCAAATGGAATAAATTTATGAAGGAGAGAGTTCAGGAAAAGGCTAAGAATAATATTAAAGTCGATATAAGTTATAGCGCGAGTCTTATTCGCTTATGCCTAGGGCAAGAGCGTTAGTATACGACTAATTTACTCTTAAAGCACTATAGAAACTAATTTCAAAAATCTTCAGAGAAATATAGAATTTCTCTTATTCCTTTCCATGATAAGCGTTTCGATACGAAACCCTGGAATGTACGAACGTCCGATTCTAATTCTCGGAAGTTTGCCGAAACTAAATCCCTGATAGCTCAAGAGCCTTAAAATAAACTGTCGAGGGAGACTTTTTCTATTCAGAGCTTCAAACGAATATTCCACACGCGTACACCTATTTATTTCGATGTTTCTAATCTTTCTTCATAAGGAATTTTTCTTATCCGACATCATCTGCAAAAAGTAGATTTTCGGGTTAAATCGACCCACACCGACTTTGGATCGTTTGCTTTAATTCCAAGAAACCTGTTTCGAGTTCTGGAATTCTGTCGCCAGAATCTATCTTAGAATTAACAGAGGAACGCGCAGGAAAAATCGGAATCGCTAAATTTTCATTTTCCCACATTTTCCCTCACCACCAAACCCGCGAGCACCAAAGAGGAAGGAGGAGAAATTTTTTTGCCGATTCTTGCCTGATCGCTGCAACGTTCGTTGCTACGAGTAGACCTCGAGGTACTGATGCTATTCCTTACCTCTGATCGTAAATTTCGTTGCTTTTCTCTATGTCTTTCTGTGCTCAAAGTTTCGAGCTTTTCGTAAAAATGTATGAATAACTTGATTTCAGTGTCTAAACTTATTCCCTACTAACCCAAGAGCACTTCTAGCGGATTACATTTCGCCAAATCTCGCCGAATCATCGTAGAGCTTCGATTCTGCTCAAATACCCATTTTTCGGCTAAAGTTTCACCCTTTGGACTTAAAACTCTCGACTGAGCTTAGCGCCAATAGGATTAGTTGTCATAAACGTCGTTGGTGACGACCCCATCGAATTTGTTTTTCGAAATTTCAATTTTGAATTTCTGAGCTAAAAACACTGACCAAAATACCCCTGCTTCGATTTTCGATCCGATAATTTTTCCGAGCTTCAATTCACCTTAGTTACGACTAATGATAACCTAGGAATCAAGTTTGATCGAAGAAAAAGCGCCGGTACACTAAAAGTAGTGCACGACCGAGAGCACCTCCAAGGGGGGAGGAAAATTTCTCTTTTTCGAAAACTCATCTTATCGCGTTAGGTTATCGTACTCGGGAGCTTACGATGCTTCGTATAACGTTAGTAATTATTTTTTGGTTAATTCTGACTTGTTGTGATTGAATTCTGTGATTTCGCTCAAAGGTTCGTTTGAGGAATTCCGTGGAGCGGAAGGAAAAGATTGTGAAGAAACCCTGCAGGAACGCACTGGAGGAACTAGAGGTGATGGCTACTCACTGAATACTAGCTAATGCTTTAGGTGTCGACGAATTCGACTTAATTTATTGTTTATGCACTTGATTGTGATTGACTGGGAAATGTTTTCTGGAGGCTTCGGCCGAGTGAACTAATTGAGACGTGTGTCTCTGTTTTCTGAGGCTTCGGCCGACATTGTTGATTGTTATCACTTGAATTGTTGTTGATAGATTCACATGCTATGTGCTAAATGGTTAATCTAGGATGTGTTGATATATGTGCCATGACTGTTGGATTGTGCTAATTTGATTATGCAATTACACATATATCTGTTGTACGTTAGAGTGAGGATAACGGGCAGTTATGCCACACTCATCATGAGATTTTGGGAAAGTTTGACGGGACGAACCGAGGTTCGGGCCCTTGTTATTGTTTTAATGGATCGAGACATTCTCTGGGAGTTACTTGGGATGATGGGATCTTTTAAACTCATAAGATTAGAGATAAACCTAAATGAAAACTATTTTACGAAGAAAATTCATAAGACACTAAAGGACCTATGAACCCTTTAAATAATGATAACCATCTCGGATGAAAGCTTAGGGCTTGGATATTAGTTTTGAAAAATGAGAAGTGTCGTCGAATCCAAGTATTGTTTGGCTATCCAAAAGATAAGCCGGGAAACTAATAAGTTTCTGAGTACGTTGATACTCTTTTGCTCGATGAGCAGCTTTATTGTTTGGCTATCTAAAAGATAAGCCGGGAAACTAATAAGTTTCTGAGTACGTTGATGCTCTTTTGCTCAATGAGCAGTTTATTGTTTGGCTATCTAAAAGATAAGCCGGGGAACTATAAGTTCCGAGTACATTGGTACTTTTCGCTCGATGAGCAGTTTTTGACCATCGGAATTAGATGAGTCATATGACTCGAGAAGTCATCAAGGGTGATTGCACTCTTTTTATAATTAATTATCTTTTTGTCACAGAATCGACATTTACCTTAGGGTATTCTTTTTAGAGACAATAAATTAGCTAGAACACGTGACGGCGTGACGAGTGAGGTCGGAGACGTTGTTTGGCTAATCATATTGCATCATTCACACATTTTGAGGTTTATACACAGTGGGATGTCGGACCTCGGTGGATTCCAAAATGGTCATAAGACCTGGATTTCCACATAAGAACACTGCGGTGATTCTTGGTAGCAGACGGAAATGGCAGGCCTGCGGGTATACTGCTGATCTGACTACATTTTGTTTGGTATAAGAGACGCCCGAGCGGAAATGGTCCCACCAAGGCCGGTGCTAGGATTGACTCGATGGTTCCCATCCTTCCAGAGCATTCTTGGTCCTAAGCATGTCATTGCATCTCATCATACATGCTGACCTAATTGTCAAATGTGATTGATATTTGCTATCTTACCTGATAATTGTTAAACTGTCATGAATTGTCATTTATGTTTCATTGGAGGATACATTACTTATAATGCTATTATAAGTCTATTGAACCTAAGTATCTATCCCCGTAATCTTTATCTATTGGTTGTATTACTAAGTAATTATTTGAGTTGACCCTTGCGCCTGCTGTTTGTGTTTTGGCAGAATACGCTCATTGTCAGATGTCAATGGCGGATTGGTTTACGATGGTCCACCCTTCGGGGGGGGGGGGGGACTAGTTTCGAGATGTTGGATCAGGATATCCCCGGCTCATGGGTGGTTGTCCCCTCTAGCCACCGAGCTATCTACTCGGGGAGAATAATGGAGGACCGCGTCGACCATCTGGGACACTTGACGGAGGGAGTACTGACCTGGTGCAGGAGGACCACCACCACCGTCGTCGTCTGACGACGAGGACCCCTCGGAGGAGGAGTTTGTGCGGCGGGGGGGAGGGCTTCTTCAGGATCGAGCCCCCCCACCGTTGCTGACCGTGATGATACTAGATCGGGTTCAGAACCCGCGATGCCTGCAGAGGAGCTTGTCGCTGCTGCCACCCTTCGCTTGAGGACATCGACTTCTCCCCGTGGTTATCATGTTGTGCCATTGGTGCACCTGACCGAGGAGGATGTGTTCGTTTGCGTAGTGGATGCGGTGACGGGAGTTTCTAGGGTTGAGACCCGGTCAGTAGCAAGAGAGGTGATTGATGCAGACAGGGAGCTAGTCGTTCTGGATTCTGATTCAGACGACGACCACGCCAGCGTGTAGGAGGAGGAGTTTTGAGATGCGCTTCTCTGGGATGGATAGAGTAGGAGTAGCGTTATAGCTCTGGTCGTCATGTTTCTCATTTTGGGGCAGGGTAGGTCCCCGACCTTTAGTTTTCTGTGTGGTTCTCTTTATGGGGATCACAGAGAGTTGGTTGGGCTAGGTGGTCTTGTCTAGGCCGTTTGGGCTGACATACTTTCGTTTGGAGGACTGTATTTCAAATACTTGACCTTTACTCTGGTTTGTACATATTTGCCCGCGGGCACTACTTTCAGATACTTTCTGCTACTTTTCCCGTCACTGGAGGTTACTGGTGACGTGGCTTGCTACTTACATCGGGGGCTGTAAATATATTTGTACATTAGTTTTGTTTACATTTTGGGGTTGAATCTTTATTTCGACAAGTTATTTTATTTTTAAAACTATCGGAAAAAAAAATATTCACGTTTTTCCGCTTTATTTGATTTTTGGTTACTAAAGTGACGCCACCGAAATCGGGGTGTTACATTATCCCTTTCCTTTCCCAATGATTTCTCTTTCAAGCCTCCAAAAGTCAAATTTGAAATAACCTGCTTCAATCCCAATCCCAATGTTGATGTGCATGGCAACATATGCTCGGAAATACTTCCGGTAATGTGAAAATCATGACATTGGAGGAAATTGCTCTTCTTCCTTTGGCATTGTATACTTATCTTCTTTATCATTTGTTATTTATAGGATAGGATAAGTGGTCATATGCATATGATGTCACTGTCAGAACAATTCTATTATCCATCCAAAGTCTGCTTGGAAGTAACAATTTAAGTAAACTTACTATGATGCTCTCTTAATTCCTTTTTTTGCTTTTTTCATTTATTTAATTGTCTTTTACTTCTTTTCCTCAATTTAGAGCCAAATATTTGTTCACAACTAAATCAACAAGGGTAAAGCTTTGGAGAATCAAGGAGTTAAACAAACATTAATAATCTAAAGGCTATATTTGTTGAATATGTAAAGCTATATAGCTTATGAATTTGTGCTATGTTGTGCTCTGCTGAATACAGGAAGATGGTGAAGAAGTTGTGCAAATTTCATGTTGCTTAGCCTTACCTACGAATTCATCAAAGTTCTTGCACAAGGCCTTTTTTATTTCTGTCATGCTTTAGGAACGAGAAAGAATGAACCGAAATTTGTTTTAAGGTGTTCCATTCATTCCTTATCAGATGGGTCCTTCTTCAAATTTTATCTTACGACCATGCATTGTTTATCTCTCCTCATTCAAAGTGAATGTTAAGAGTTGTTATTTTTTGGAGTAATATCCTCATGTTTTATGTTTTTCCAACTGATGTTCTATACTTCTCACGCCATAAGTTGTAACCTTTATCGCTGTATTGCACTTTTTAAAGTTAGATACAAAAATTTAGAGCTTTACCTTAGGAAATGGGTGTAAGGGTATATGAAAAAATGACCGTAAGAGTAATATTAGTTAAATACACATTTGTTTTTCACTCCCCACTGGCCACTGATATCTCCGGGCATGTTAAAGTTAAATATTTAATATGATCAATGAATTTTTTTTAATGTGATACGCCAAAAAAATAAACAGAATGAAATTTGCCAAGATGGAAATTTAAAATAATGGTAGCAAGCATAGTAAAGAGTTCTATTCGACATTATTCCTAGAGTTATGATATATACACACCTCTCTACTTCTTTTCCATCTTCATTTCTATCTATTTCTCTTTTCTCTATCAATCAAATCACCTATCACATCTTTACTTTCTCTCTTCTTTCTTCCTATCTCTCTCTTCCTCCACCTCTCCACACCTCAAAAATGAGGTGTGGAGATATAATTATTCTTATTCCTATTATCAATTTATTTTATTAAATGTAAGTTGTTATTTCAAAATCTATGGATATTATATATATAACAATATTTATTGTGAGAGATGAAAATATTATATCGTGACTATCTACATCTACTTAATGGGCTATTTGAAAAGCACTATTCATAAGAGAAATTGCATCTTGGCCATTCATTCTTCATTTTTATCCTACGGTAGAGATCTAATTTACTTCATCTGCTTTTGTCAGCATTATCTTTTGTAAACGTGCATAGTACGATCCAGCTCAAAAGTTTCCAGAGCTAGATAGGAAACAGATCCGGCCATAACAAGAGAAAAGAGAAATTCATTGAATTCCAAAGATGAATATCAACCGAAATTCATTGAATAAAAAAATCATGCACAAAGGAGCTTCCTTTGCGAGATTGGAGACCGGATCGTGGCGGGTCTTGGCCGGAGCATGGCCTTTGAGGCGGATCGGGTTGTTTGGTGGTGGATCGAGGCGTTTGGAGGCATTGGGACCATAGATGGGAGCGTTTGGGGCTAGAGAGGTAGTGACCGAGAAGAAGAAGAGATGAAGAAGAAGAAGAGATTCAGAAGAAGAACAGAGAAAAAAGACGAACCCAGAGGAGAAGAGAAGAAAGGGTGGCTGCTAGGGTTTCTGGACCCTCTGTTTTTTTGTTCTGCAGCTGCTAGGGTTTCAGATGTTGTCGGCCCAGCTCCCCTATTCACCCATCATCTAGGTTTTTCCTTTGCTTCTGAACGGTTCAATCAACTCTATTCCATACGCGTTTTGGCAGAGTGTATGGGTGACGGTTGTACGAACTTGAACGGGTTTTGGCAGAGGGTATGGTGAGGCTTGTACGAAATCGAAAGGGATGGTTCGTGAAGAGTGATGGAGCGGCTTGGTGAGGCTTATGCGAAGTACTTGATGCAGAATCAGTCAGCAGGTTTGAATTCTGATTGATTCGATTTGTATGAGATGGAATTTGGTTTGATTTGTAGAAAGAGCTATCTTCCTCTCTAACTTCTTTGTTCAATCCCCCTTGTCTAAATTGACTCATTGATTGATTGATTGATTGTACAAATAGTTAACCTATCCATATTCCAATGACCATCTATTGGTAGAGTTATGGGTTCTTGATTTTTTATATTAAATCTCCATCCCAAGCTATCTATAAATACCACCATTGTTTTGTTATTTTTCCTCATCCTTGGTTGTTCCTTTGTTTGGGGTTGAAGTATCCAAACTTATTTGAGCATTTTCATATTCTGTTGTGTTTTCTTGATGGTTTTAATGGCTGGAGCATTGAATCCCCTTTGTTCCATATGCATTGGGATCGATCCTAAAAAAGATACTTGGAGAGTGAAGGTTCGGGTTCTTCGTGTTTGGGATATGTTTCCAGTTGGTGAACCCTCAAAACCTTATGCTATCCATGTTGTGCTTATTGATGTAGAGGTTGTATATCATTACTGTCATTTGTTTGAAGTTAGTCATGTTATAGTTTCTACATGTATATGATGCTTGATTTCTGTTTTACAGGGTGTGAAAATTGAGGGCATTATTAAGAAAGGGATGCTAAAAAAGTTTAGAGGTGAACTGGTTGAGGGCAGTGTATACATGATAACTTATTTTAATGTTATTTTAAGCTCCGGTGCATTTCGTGCCACTGAGCATGGGTTCAAGATAGTATTTAATAGCCGGACAAAGGTTGTGCCTGATTCTGGTGAGACGATTCCAACTATTGGTTTATCATTGAAGCACTGTGCTGAAATTAGGATGACACTTGGTGAATCTGACTTTCTAATAGGTGATTTTGTATACTTATATATTGTGTATTTTGTATTTATATGATCATGATCATATGTTTTTCATTAAAAATATGCATAAAAATTGGTCTACTAAATTCTGAGGTATTAGTTGTATGTTGTTTTCATTTTGATTTTCATATTCTGCTATTTCTGAATGCAGATATGATTGGATTAGTTACTGGTGTTTCAACTGAGAAGAATTATGCTAAGGATGGTCAGACTACAAGGAAGATTGAACTTGAATTAACTGATGACAAGTATGAAGAATCAGATGTGTAGTTATCATTTGTAGTATTATCTGAAACATTTTGTTCGGCTAAGTGAAAATTTGTGATTTTTTTTTTTACAGGGGGAAGATAAGGTGTGCCCTTTTTGGGAACTATGTTGATATTATTAAAGAATTTCTTGATTCAAATGGAAGTCTAGATTGGTTACCTGTCGCTGTTATTCAGTATGCGAAGATTAAGTTATTCAGGGGTAGTATATATCATTACTTATGGATTTAATTTATTGATATTTTCATGTTTTGTTAGTGTGTCATGTTCTGGTATCAGTTGATTAGTTTATTAGTTGATGGTGTTCATTATTGTTTTGTTTTTAGTTAGTTTTGATTGTTATTGATATTTCATTGATTTGATGTGACGAGTTCATCCTGTTTATTTTGAAGGAAAAATAATATCCTATTAATTCTATGTTATTTGTTGTTTCATTCATTTTACAACACTGATTACCAATATGTTACTTTTATGTGTTCTTAAAATGGTTCAAAATTTTTGGCAAACTTCTAAGGTAATCCTGGACTTTAATACTTAAGAAGTTGGTTGTTGGTTTGTTGATTTATTTCTTTGGTTATGTTCTTAAGCCTTATGGTTGTCTAAGATTTTGTAAACTTTGATTAGTGGTTTGCTATGTACTACTTTAATTGATGTCGTTTTAAGTGATATATCATCATTCGGTCTGACCACCCCATTTTTTATATGTTGTTAGTTGGATTATTTGTTGTTTCGTACTGCATTAGATTTCTTTAGTTATGTTTCGAAGACTTCTGGCTGTCTAGGATTTTGTAATCTTGATTAGTTGGTTGCTATGCACTACTTTAAATGATAGCTTTTTAAGTGATATATTATCATTCAGTTTCAGCACTCTTTTTTTATGTTTTTAGATGGTTTCTTTGTTGTTTCATTCATTTTACAGCATAGATTACCAATATCTTACTTTTGTGTATCTTAAAATAGTTGCGAAATTCTGATGAATATTTTTTGTTGTTATTTCATGCCTTTTATATTTCCCAAAATTGATCTTGGTTGTATTGTTGTGTACTCTGTTTGAATCAATTTTTTGTATTAGTGTGGTGTTTATCCATTCTTATTTTGTCATGTCCATACATCCATATATTTTTGTAATGATAAATTTAAACTATTTATTTAGCATGTTACCATTTGGTGATTCTATTTTGTACATTGTAGACAGAAAAAATGTATTTAATCATTATATCTTAAATTTAGGTAATGTGGTCCTTCAGAATGTAATGAATGCTACAAAGGTCCTTTGGAATCCTGAAATTCCTGAAGTTGCTTCTTTTTGTGCTGGGTACTGTTCACTGCGAGGCTTATTTTTTTTTTTTTCGTTGGTGAGATTATAGATTATAGATTATGGATTTAACAAATGTTTCTTTTATGATTTTGATTAGGTTGTCCTTGCATGGTATTGATCCATGTATGCCCCTCGGTGACATTGATGATGGTATTCGTCATATTCATATGGATGATAAGTTTCTGAAATTATTTCCAAGGAAAACACTGCATGAGTTACACTCTACTGAGGAGGTAATTCAATGGTGAATGCAGATATATTTTTTCAACTTTTTCATAATTTCTGATTTCTGATTTTATTTTATACTGTCATTGTAGGAGGGTATGTTCATAGTGTTGGCTAAAATCACTGGTTTAGTCGAAGGGGAGAAGTGGTGGTATTCATCGTGTCAATGTCACAAATTTGTGACTGTTGAAGATGGAATGTTTCGTTGCAATAGTTGTTCCACATTTGTTCTTGAAGTGATTCCAAGGAATATATTCTAATTATTATTATTTTATTTTGTATATGTATTATTTTTTTTATATAATCACTATTTGTTTTTTGAGTAATATGTAGGACTGAGTTTTTAATTAATGTGCACGTTCAGGATTAAGGTTGAAGTTTCTGATCTTAATGAGTCTGCAATATTTGTTCTGTTTGACTTTGAGGGTCAGCATCTACTTCAAAGTTCATGCAAGGAGTTAGTTGTTTCTGCCAAGGTATACTGAAGTTTAAATTATCTGGTTTTTTGTTACTTATATTAATATATGTATATGTATATTTCTCACATTTGTAGTTTTGTTTGTTTTTGGTGGTTTATCTACAGGGCTTACCTGTGGATGTGTATCCTGATGCTATAAAGGAAATTGTTGGCCAGGAATTTCTCTTTAAGGTTGAGAAGTCGGCTGACCATGGTGTAAAGTATGATGATTCGTTCAAAGTGAAGAAAATCTGTGATGTTTCCTTTGTGATTGAAGCTTTCAAGAACTTGAGCAGTGTGCAAACTCCTAAGAAGGTTTGTGGTGTTTTTTTTCCAAAATAGTTGATACTCTTTTATTTCAATGATCTTAATTTAATGTTTTGAATGTTGTTCTTTACAGTCAATGACTGGGTCATTTATTTCCAAATTTAGTTCTGGATCAACAAATGGTGCAATATGAGTGAGGAGTCAGGTGGTAGTTCAGGGAATCTATCAGAAATTGGGCCCAGTCCTGTGTCTCTAGATGATATATCAACTGGTGAAGATTCATGTGTTGTAACTTCTGGTGGCAGTGCTGGAATTGTTGATACTGATCTGTCCAAGCCAGCCAAGAGGATGAGGCTGAGGAACAATAAGGCGGATAATATCTAGGTCCTTTGTTCAAGGTCTTTGGTTTTTTGTGTAGGCCACGGAACATTTTGTTCTAGCAATATTTTGACGAAATTTTTACGCAATCCTGAACTATAATACTAAGTAGTGGGTTGTTTGTTTGTTTATTTATTTCTTCAGTTATGTTTCCTGCCTTTATGACAGTCTGCTGATTTTGTAATGTTGGTTACTGGGTTGGTTTGTATATGAACTACTATGATCAGTAATTATGTTGGCAGTGTTACTTTAATGTGTTAAATTTCCTGTGTCAAATCTTTGGTGAAAGTATTTATGAATTTATAATGAGGTATCAATGGTGTTGTTCCTTTGTTGTCATCAATTTTGTTAAAAACAACCTGATGTCCTAGCCGATGTTGTGACATCTGCCTTGATGAAGGCCAGGACATCCGCCCCTGCTGGCATGCAAGTGGGTCCCTTGTGGTTATGTTTTATGGTATGTTTTGTGCTTACTTGAAGGACAAGTAACTGATTGTTGGGAGCCAATTGCGGGCTGTTTATTGTTGGAGCAAATCTGTGATTAAAAGATTTGTTTCTATTTTACTTGTTGATCACTCATATCAGATCTTGGAAGATTCTCTACTGATATGAGTTGGATCAAAGTGTTCTTCAGCCCAAATAAACCCTAGCCGCCTCTGCTGAAGTATATATTGACAAAGACCTGAAGCTTGAAGTTGATCGAGAGAATCACCTTGAAGATCAAGTGTTCTTAAGAGTGTAAGTTGTTCTTTGTCTTTGTTAGTTGTGAACTCGTCTTGCTCACTGATTCTATAAAGTGAGACTGAGTTCTGTTTTGTGTTTGAGTGTCAAACAAACCTTGTGTTATTGTTGTTACCAATCACTGTGGCAGTGATTGAGGAAAAGTGAGAGGGGCTCTCATACTTAGGCTGTGGTTCTAAGTAGAATACCACTGGGTAGATTAGGTTAAGAACAATGAACTTGATGTGTTCATGTGTGTCTGTAATACCTAGTTCTTGAGATAGTGGAATTCCTTTTCATTGGGCGAAAGCTAACCAGACGTAGGTGTAGTTTCACCGAACTGGGTTAACAATTTCCTGTGTCTTGTTTCCTTTTAGTTGTTTGTTGTTTTGTGTTCAGGTCTTTCAGTCGTATGATGTTCTAATCGATTGTCCCAGCATCGTGCAGGACATTTGTTCTAAGGGATCTAGAATTTCAATTGGTATCAGAGCAGGCACCCCTGTTCTGTGTGGGTGAGCTCCAGGGAGATATTTTCTTGATCTCATGGACAATAAGGAGGGAGGATCGATCAACAGGCCACCAATCCTGGATGGCTCCAATTATGATTACTGGAAGGTTCGAATGATAGCCTTTCTCAAGTCTATTGATATCAAAACTTGGAAGGTTGTAGTCAAAGGCTGGAAGCATCCTGTCAAAGCTCAAGCAGAAGGAAGTACATCTACTCCTGAAGAAAAACCTGAGGATGAATGGACAAGTGCTGAAGAAGAAGCTTCTCTGGCAAACTCAAAAGCAATGAATGCTATCTTCAATGCTGTGGACAAAAACATGTTTAGATTGATTAATACTTGCACTGTTGCCAAAGATACTTGGGAGATTTTGAAAACAGCACATGAAGGTACAACCAGGGTGAGGATGTCTAGACTCCAGATGCTTACTACTCGTTTTGAGAACTTGACAATGACAGAAGATGAGACTATTTCTGAATATCACATGCGTGTGCGTGATCTGTCAAATGCTTCATTTGCTCTGGGAGAACCTATGTCAGATGAAAAGCTTGTGAGGAAAATCTTGAGGTATGTAACCAACAAGTTTGCAATGAAGGTCACTGCTATTGAAGAAGCTCAAGATATCAGCAGTTTGAAAGTGGATGAGCTGATTGGTTCTCTGCAGACTTATGAGTTAAAGTTGGGTGAAAAACCTGAAAAGAAGACCAAAAGCATTGCTTTTGTATCCAACACCACTGAAGGAGATGATGCTAATAGTGAAAGTGAGAATCTATCTGAAGCTCTGGCCCTTCTTGCTAGAAAATTTAACAGAGCTCTAAGGAAGATAGACAGAAGGACTAGGCCAAATGTCCAGGACATTAAGTCAGACAACTATAAATCCTACAATTCCCAGCGAAAGGTCAAAGAAGAGGACAAATCAGGCCAAAACAAGGGTGTTCAGTGTCATGAATGTGAGGGTTATGGTCACATTAGATCTGAGTGTGCAACCTACTTGAAGAAACAGAAGAAAGGCATGGTAGTGACATGGTCAGATGAAGATACTGAGGATGAGGAAGAATTATCTGCCAACAAGGTTAATGCTTTCTCAGGGGCTGTCAATGACTCAGATTCCAGTGGTGATGAAATGACATTTGAGGATTTGGAAGAGACTTACAAACTCCTACATGTTAAATGGAAGGAAACTTGCAAACATCTGAAGGAGCAAGAAGATGAGATGAAACAAGTTAAGACTGAAAATGAAAACCTAAGGGAGACCATTGATAAACTGCAAGATGATTTGGATAAATGGAACTCAAAATTAAAGGATGTTGAAACTGTTGAAAAAGCCAAGCTTCTGTTAACCATAGCTGATCTTCAAGAGAAAGTAGCTACATTGACAGCCAAACTGGAAAATACCTACAAGTCAGTGCGTATGCTGAACAGTGGATCTAATATGCTTGAAGAGATTCTGGAAGAAACAAGCAAGCAAGGAAAGAGTGTTCAAGGCATTGGTTTCAGTTACCAGTCTGGGAGTGGAGGAAATCAGAAAGCATCAAGGAAGTTTGTAAGAGCTAAAGAAAACTCTGAGTTTAAAAACCCAGAGAACTATCAGAGAGGTCAAGCCCGATGTCACAACATATGCCTCCACATCCTACTACTCAGAAGGCTACTGCTCAAATTCCATGGAGATGTCATTATTGTGGTAGGTTTGGTCACATTAAGCCCTACTGCTTCAAGCTATACGGATATCCTCAGATCCAGAAGGTTCTCAAGACATCTGAGAGAGCTTGGGTACCCAAAGGAGAAGTTTCATGTCTTATAGCACACACATCCTTTAGAGTCTCATCAAGTGAAGACTGGTATTTTGATAGTGGCTGCTCAAAACACATGACTGGGAATAAGGAGTATCTGGAAAATCTCAAGGAATACTCCAGTAAATCAGTCACCTTTGGAGATGGTGCTAAAGGAAAAATCAAAGGCATTGGGAAGTTGGTAAACTCTGGATCTCCTAGTCTGAACAATGTTTTTCTTGTCAAGGGGTTGGCAGCAAATCTAATCAGTATAAGTCAGTTGTGTGATCAAGATCTGGATGTGAAGTTTAGCAAGACTGAATGCATGGTTACCACTAGTGATCAAGAGATTGTGATGAGAGGTGTCAGGTCCAAAGACAATTGCTACATGTCGATTCCACAAAAGAAAGCCCAAGTGTCTAGATGTTTGATATCAAAAGTGGATGAGTTGAATCTATGGCACCAACGTTTAGGTCACATCAATCTCAAGAGTATGCAGAAAGTTATCTCTAAAGATGCTGTACGAGGGCTACCAAAACTGAAAATAGATGAAGAAAAGATATGTGGAGAATGCAAGATTGGAAAGCTGACCAAAACATCTCATGCAAAGCTTCAGCATCCAACTACAACAAAAGTCCTTGAACTTCTTCACATGGACTTGATGGGACCCATGCAGGTAGAAAGTCTAGGAGGTAAGAAATATGTTTATGTCTGTGTTGATGATTATTCCAGGTTCACTTGGATTGACTTCATGAAGGAAAAATCAGAAACCTTTGACATATTCAGAAGGCTATGTCTGAAACTTCAAACTGAGAAGAATTGCTCTATAGTAAGAATCAGAAGTGATCATGGAAGAGAGTTTGAGAACTCCAAATTCTCTGACTTCTGTGATTCAGAAGGAATAAGCCATGAATTCTCAGCTTCAATTACACCTCAGCAGAATGGAATTGTTGAAAGGAAAAACAGGACTCTTCAAGAATCCACCAGGGTTATGCTTCATGCAAGGAAGATTTCCAACAAGTTCTGGGCAGAAGCCATGAACACAGCCTGTTACATTCACAATAGAGTAACCATTAGAGCTGGAACCACAGTCACTCTATATGAACTCTGGAAAGGAAGGAAGCCAACTGTGAAACACTTTCATATCTTTGGGAGTAAATGTTATATTCTGGCTGATCGTGAACAAAGAAGAAAGCTAGATCCTAAGAGTGATGAAGGAATTTTTATGGGATACTCTACAAACAGCAAAGCTTACAGAGTGTACAATTCTCGAACAAAGGTAATGATCGAATCTGTAAATGTCTCTATTGATGATCAACCAAATGAAAGAGAAGACATTGGTGCAACTGAAGATGATGATGGTCCACATGTCACAGCCGATGTCCCAACTATTGACCTCGACATTGAATCAGAAACCAGTTCTGATGAGCAAGATCACCAGATGACCTCTGCAAATAAAGCTCCATCGATCAGAATTCAAAAGAATCATCCTCAAGAGAATATCATTGGTGACCTCAAAGAAGGAGTTACTACCAGGGCTAGAAGCTACATTGCTCATGAATGTTTTATATCCAAGTTAGAACCCAAGAATGTCAAGGAGGCTCTGACGGATGAATACTGGATAAATGCTATGCAAGAAGAACTTGATCAATTCAGAAGAAATGAAGTATGGGATCTCATTCCTAGGCCTGAGGGAGTAAACATCATAGGAACCAAGTGGATTTTCAAGAACAAGTCAGATGAGAATGGTGTAGTAACTAGAAACAAAGCAAGACTGGTGGCTCAAGGATATACTCAGATTGAAGGAGTAGACTTTGATGAAACCTTTGCTCCAGTGGCCAGGTTGGAATCCATAAGACTTTTGCTTGGTGTTGCTTGTCTTTTGAAGTTCAGATTATTCCAAATGGATGTCAAAAGTGCTTTTCTAAATGGTTATCTGAATGAGGAAGTTTATGTTGAACAGCCAAAGGGATTCACAGATCCACATCATCCTGAACATGTCTACAAACTCAAGAAAGCCTTGTATGGATTAAAACAGGCTCCTAGAGCTTGGTATGAACGTCTTACAGAGTTTCTGGTGAGCAATGGTTATTGCAAGGGAGGAATAGACAAGACATTATTTGTGAAAAATGAAAGAGGAAAACTCATGATTGCACAGATATATGTTGATGATATTGTATTTGGTGGGATGTCGAACACAATGGTGGAACATTTTGTCCAACAAATGAAGTCAGAGTTTGAGATGAGCTTAGTTGGTGAATTGAACTACTTTCTGGGACTTCAGATCAAACAAATGGAAGACTCCATGTTTATTTCCCAGGGTAAGTATGCTAGGGGCATTGTCAAGAAGTTTGGACTTGAAAAATCTGGACATAAAAGGACTCCTGCTGCTACACATATCAAGCTGTCTAAAGACAATCGGGGAGGGGATGTTGATCAAAGCTTATATAGAAGCATGATTGGAAGTTTGTTGTACCTCACTGCTAGCAGACCTGATATTACCTTTGCTGTTGGTGCTTGTGCAAGATATCAAGCTGCTCCAAAGACCAGTCATCTCTTACAAGTGAAAAGAATCATTAAGTACATAAATGGTACTTGTGACTATGGGATTCTTTATACAAATGATACTAACCCTTCTCTTGTAGGGTATTGTGATGCAGATTGGGCAGGGAGTGCTGATGATAGAAAGAGTACATCTGGAGGGTGTTTCTTCCTTGGAAACAACTTAATCTCTTGGTTTAGCAAGAAGCAAAACTGTGTGTCTTTATCCACAGCTGAAGCTGAATATATAGCTGCTGGAAGCAGTTGTACTCAACTTATTTGGATGAAGCAGATGCTCAAGGAATATGAAGTTGAGCAAGATGTCATGACATTGTACTGTGACAATTTGAGTGCTATCAATATTGCCAAGAACCCTATACAACATAGCAGAACCAAACACATCGATATCAAACATCACTTCATCAGGGAATTAGTGGAGGATAAAATTGTCACTTTGGAACATGTCTCCACAGAGAGACAATTGGCTGACATCTTTACCAAACCCTTAGATGCTGCTACATTTGATAAATTAAGAGGAAATCTTGGGATTTGCCTCTTCGAAGAAGCATAGCAATTAAAGCCCCTTTTCTGTCTAACGGCTAGTTTCCTTGTAACTACCAGTAACTGCCGTTGTGACATCATTGCTTCCTTCTCACTCAACTGCTATATAATCATCACCAATGGCTTCATCACAATCTCACCACAAGTTGTCAATCTTGCTCTAACAATTTCTGATTCTCATCACTTACATTTCTCTCAATTTCTTGTTTTTGTCCGTTTGCTTTACCAGTTCATCATGTCTTCAAGCAAGAAAGAGTCTGTGAAAGGAAAGATAGAGAGAACTGCTGGTGGTGCTAGGGTTATGGGTTTGCACACAAGTTCTTCCACTCAATCTAAGAAGAACTCAAGAACTCCTTCCAAAAAGCACTACAAGTCTCGTGCAACCTCAATGCAAAACCCAGAAGCCCCTGTGCCTGAGGAAGTCTCCAACACTTCTGTCTCTGCAAATGATGAAGACGATGTCGCGACATTGTCTGATAAGCCTGTCAAGGAAGTTTCACTCTCAAAGGATTCTTCCTCTTCATCCAAGAGTTCTGATTCCATGGCTGCAAACTCAATGGATGTTTTGTCAGAGGAATCGATGAAGACTCCTCCTATTGTTCATGATGTCTCTGATGATGAAGATTCAGAGGATGCGCCTCTGGTGAGTGTTGCTGCCAGAATGCTTAAGCGAAGAAGAGCATCTGTTGAAGAAACCCCTGTTGTCAAGAAGAAGAAAACCAAGATCACTACTGGATCTTCAAAATCAAGGGCAACCGATGCGTCACGGAAAGGCAAGCAGAATGCTGTGGAATCATCAGGGAAGAAAGCCAAGAAGACTACTGGGAAAAAGCATAAAGTTTCCAGAATTGATTTGGAGACTGAATCAGATGTTGAAGGCGATGTCCTGGACATCACTGCCTCTGAGAAGAAAATGTTCTCTGGTAAGCGTATTCCCTCAGATATTCCTAATGTTCCTCTAGATAATGTGTCTATTCATGCTCCAGAAAATGCCTTCAAATGGAAATATGTCTATCAAAGACGTGTTGCCAAAGAAAGGGAGATTGATTCTGATGTGTTAGCCTGCAAAGAGATCATTGCCTTGATAGCGAAAGCAGGGTTGAGGCAGACTGTGATGAACATAGGAAAATGCTATGACAAGCTTGTGAAGGAATTTATTGTCAATCTCTCTGATGATGTTACTAATTCTGCCAGTCCTGAATTCAGGAAAGTGTTTGTCAGGGGTAAGTGTGTGAATTTCTCTCCTGCTATCATCAACCAAACCCTTGGAAGAAGTGTGGCTGAATTTGTTGAAGAAGAACTTTCTCTGGATACGGTTGCTGAGGAATTGACTGCTGGAAGAGTCAAGAAGTGGCCTGTTAAGAAGCTTCTATCAACTGGGGTTCTGAGTGTGAAGTATGCTATTTTGAATAGGATTGGAGTGGTGAATTGGGTTCCCTCTAACCATACTTCTGCTGTTTCTGCTATGCTTGCCAAGCTTCTCTATCGCATTGGGACTGAAATTGCTTATGACTTTGGCAACTTTGTGTTTTCCCAAACTTTGAAGCATGCAGAGACATGTGCTGTGAAACTCCCCATCTCCTTTCCTTCTTTACTGACTGCTATCATTCTGAAACAACATCCTAATATCCTCACTGTTGATGATGTTCCTGTGCCTAAAGGACCTCCCATCACCTTGGACCAACGGTTGTTCCTGGACCCTCATGTCCTGGACATTGATCTGCCATCCAGTAGGACATCTGTTCCTGCCTCTATGTCTGCCTCAGGCACTCACAGTGTCATTGCTGAACTTGAGGCCATTTCTAAGGAACTTCAAGAGACGATCAGGATTGCTGCTGCTAGGAAGATTAAGGTGGATGCTCTCATTCAAACTCTCCAGGGGGAAGCTGGTCAGGAGGGTGAGCATGCAGCTGATGCTGAGAGGGAAGGATCTGCAGAAAATGATGAGGAACACTCCACTTCTTCTGGTGTTTAGTGCATCTCCTAGTTGATTTTTCGTTGGCCTTGGTTAAATTCTTTCCACCTTTGCCAAATTTGTGCTAAAAAGGGGGAGTAGTAGTGTGTTGTGGTTTTTTTTTTTTTGAAGACTTGGTATTCTGGTTATGTTATGTAATAAGTATGCAGCTCTGTCAAGACAAGACCAGTTCAGGAGATATTTTATGTTCAAGTGTTCAAGTGCTACAAGCTAGCTTCTGTTCAAGTATTACCAAGTGTGCTTGTTTAGTTTGTACTGTGTTGCATATGGGTTCTATATACTTTATGCAGTGTTTATTTGGATGCATCTTTTGAGGGGGAGTTCCTCCATGTTTTGGCTGTTGTGGATGCATTGGTTTGAGGGGGAGTATTTCTGCTGCTAACTCTGATGATTTTGATATTTTTTCCCTCTCTGGTAGTGAAGTTGTTTTTAGTCAAAATTTGACAAAGGGGGAGATTGTTGTTCCTTTGTTGTCATCAATTTTGTTAAAAACAACCTGATGTCCTAGCCGATGTTGTGACATCTGCCTTGATGAAGGCCAGGACATCCGCCCCTGCTGGCATGCAAGTGGGTCCCTTGTGGTTATGTTTTATGGTATGTTTTGTGCTTACTTGAAGGACAAGTAACTGATTGTTGGGAGCCAATTGCGGGCTGTTTATTGTTGGAGCAAATCTGTGATTAAAAGATTTGTTTCTATTTTACTTGTTGATCACTCATATCAGATCTTGGAAGATTCTCTACTGATATGAGTTGGATCAAAGTGTTCTTCAGCCCAAATAAACCCTAGCCGCCTCTGCTGAAGTATATATTGACAAAGACCTGAAGCTTGAAGTTGATCGAGAGAATCACCTTGAAGATCAAGTGTTCTTAAGAGTGTAAGTTGTTCTTTGTCTTTGTTAGTTGTGAACTCGTCTTGCTCACTGATTCTATAAAGTGAGACTGAGTTCTGTTTTGTGTTTGAGTGTCAAACAAACCTTGTGTTATTGTTGTTACCAATCACTGTGGCAGTGATTGAGGAAAAGTGAGAGGGGCTCTCATACTTAGGCTGTGGTTCTAAGTAGAATACCACTGGGTAGATTAGGTTAAGAACAATGAACTTGATGTGTTCATGTGTGTCTGTAATACCTAGTTCTTGAGATAGTGGAATTCCTTTTCATTGGGCGAAAGCTAACCAGACGTAGGTGTAGTTTCATCGAACTGGGTTAACAATTTCCTGTGTCTTGTTTCCTTTTAGTTGTTTGTTGTTTTGTGTTCAGGTCTTTCAGTCGTATGATGTTCTAATCGATTGTCCCAGCATCGTGCAGGACATTTGTTCTAAGGGATCTAGAATTTCAAATGGGTTAATGGTTCAAAATTTAGCTATTAGTGGAAGCATTCTTATAAGAATTACTATTATGTTTTGTATGGTATGGTTGAGTGGAAGCATTTCTCTCTTCAATTTTTTCATTATTTCATTATTTAACCAGTGGAAGTAGATTTAGTGTGTGAAGGAAACATTATTCATTAATATGTTTGCTTCTTGGTGTCAAACCTTGGTTAGTTACATTTTCTTTCATATCTTGGTCTAGGGATCTTGAATTTTGAAGCAGACATTTCCTGGTTCTGGTTTATAATTGTATAGTTTTATTTTGTCCAGTTATATGACTATTTTTTAAATGAATTGAGTGCTTAGATTTCATATTTAGTGTTGGACTTTTTGGTCCTCTTCGAAGTATCACTAACACAACCATAAAAAGAACCTTTGAGGTTAAAGTTAAAAATTATCAAAATGTTTAATATGTCTGCATTCACGGATCCTCTAGGGTCAAATTAATAGGAGATAGTTTTATTGGATAGTGATTGAAGTATTTGAATTTGTCTTCACATTGGTTTGTCATTGGTTTGTCATTTGAGTCAATTTTTATTTAGTTTCAAGCTTAGTTTTATCTCATCTCTACTACGTGGCAGTGTTCATGGGAGCATTGTTTTATCATTGAGTGCTTCCCATATTAATCTTCTCGATTCAATTTAAGTGATTCTATCTATTTTAATATTGGTTTTTTTGTTGTAGTTATTAGATGGTGTAAGACCCAAGATTTTAAGCTTAGGATCAGTGGAAGAGATTTCCATTTACGATTAGGGTTGATGTAATGTGAAGGGAAACCTGAACGAAAGTTTATTAAATGAAATATATTTATGAAGGAGAAAGTTCAGGAAAAGTCAAAGGATTGTATCGAAGTCGATTTAAGTTATAGCACGACTAATATTCGCATTTAAAACCTAGGACAAGAACCTTAGGAAATAACACTATGTTCCACCTTTGGAACACTGTAGGATTTTAGTCCAAAAATCTTCAGAGAAATGTTATAACTTCTCTTTTTCCATATATCACAATCGTTTCGAGGCGAAACTCTAGGATCTACGAACGTCCGATTCCAATCATCGGAAGTTTGCCGAAACCGAATCCCTGGTATTTCAAAACCCTAGAATTTCTCGACGATGAAGACTTTTTCTATTCAGAGCTTCAAATGAATATTCTACACGCGTACACCCATTTCTCTTGATGATTTCAATCTTTCTTCCGAAGGAAGTTTTCTATTCCGACATTCGATGCAAAAAGCAACTTATCGGGTAAAATAGTTTTATACCGACTATGCATTAGTTGCCAAAAATACAAGGAGACCTCTTTATAGTTTTGGAATTCTTTCGCCAAAACATATCTATTAATTCACGGAGAATGACGCCGGAAAAATCAGATTCGCGAAACTTTCATTTTCCCGCGAATTGCCAACCTCTATATATAGCCAAGAAAGGAAGAAAAACACAAATTTTCCACCATTTTCCCCACCCAAACCCGCGGCCAAGAAGAAGAAGAAGGAGGAAGAGATTTTGTTCAATCCTTGCTTGATCGTCGATCAATCAGTTGCTGCTTCAAGGTTTCGAGGTATAGTCGCTAATCCTTACCTCCGATCGCTTTTTTCCATAGCTTTTCTGTAGAGTTTTCTGAGTGGATAGTTTATGGGTTTTTGCAAAACTATCCTGAATCTTTCATTTCTGATTCTAAACCTCTTCTATATGTGCCCAAGATCACTTCTGCCGGATTAGATTTTCCGTTATGTCGCCGGAATTCCGCCGGAATCAATTTGAACCTAAAATACCCATTTTTGGAGTTTTTGGTGTAAAGCTTCAACCTTTAGGCTGAAAACTATCGCCTTAGCTTAGTGCTAGTAGGATTAGTTGTCATAAACGTCGTTGGTGACGTCCCTGCAAAATTTTATTTTTGGGATTTCAGTTTTGAAAATCCTAAGTTAAAAGTCATGACCAAAATACCCCTGCGACAGTTTTTGATCCGATAATTTTTCCGAGTTCAGAATACCCTTAGTTACGGCTTATGAAAGCATAGGAACCAAGTTTGATCGAAGAAAAATCGAGCCCCACAATTGTGAAAAGTGGCCGAGCCCTATAGAGGAGGAGGGGGAAAATTCCTTTTCCGAAAACTTGTCCTTTCGCGCTAGATTATCGTACCTCGGAGTATGAACTACTTCGTGTAACCGTAGTGAGCATTGATAGCTTAGTTTCCGATAGATTTTGATAGAATTCTGTGGTTTTACTTTAAAGGTTCTTTTGAAGAATTTCCTGAAGATCAAGGAGCTCATTGTGAAGGAACGTTTGAGGAGAACGCTGGAATAACTAGAGGTAAGGGCAACTTACCTTACTAGCTAATGCCTTAGGTGTCGACGCATTCGACTTGATTTACTGTTTATGCACTTGTTTGTGTATGATTGGGAAAATGTTTTTCTGAGGCTTCGGCTGACAATGTAGATGATGAATCTACTACTATGTTTTTGAGATTGACTTACATGCTATGTGCTATGTGGGTAATCTAGGATGTGTGGTGCATGCCTTATATGCTAAGTGCTATGTGGTTATTGCTTATTATGTTGATATATGACATGTTGATTGATGGTGCTGAGTTATTTATGCTTTAGCTATGAGATCTGAGTTTCTGAATAGTGAGAATAGCGGGCAGGTCATGCCGATTTTATTTTGAGAGTTTTGGGGAAAGTTTGATAGGACGAATGAGATTCGGGCCTTGTTATGGTGTTTTATGGATCGAGACATTCTCTGGAGTCATTTGGGGATTTGGAGATCCCGAGGACTTATAAGAATTGCGATAAGGCTAAAAGGATATTATTTTGTGAAGAAAACTCATAAGACCTTAAACAACCTCTAAATCTTTAAGTAATGATAATAATCTCGAAGGAAGCTTAGGAGTCGAATCTTAGTTTTGGAAAACGAGAAATGTCGTCGGATCCAAGTGTTGAGATATTGAGAGGTTTTGAGTATGTTGATACTCTTGTGCTCTGGGAGCAGTTGTGTTGTTGGGCTATCTGAGAGATGAGCCGGGAAACGGGTAGTTTCCGAGCATGTTGATGCTCTTTGCTCGTTGAGCAGTGTTGACCATCGGATAGAGATGAGTCGGATGATTTGGAGATCATCATGAGGTACAGTTTATACCTTCGGGTACCGTTTATGCCTTCGGGTACAGTTTATACCTTCGGGTACCGTTTATGCCTTCGGGTACAGTTTATACCTTCGGGTACAGTTTATGCCTTCGGGTACAGTTTATACCTTCGGGTAATTCGGACATCGACGGGGGATATGATCGACCGTGAGGTTAGGATCGACCTGTTGATTGTCGGGCATAGCGGAGGGAAAAGTCGACCCGCAGGGTTAGGACTGATCCGGCTATGTCAAGGTTGTAAGTGACACTCGGGAGTTATGGTCGACACAATGCCAGTGTTAGGACCGACTCAAACGTGCCCAGCCTACTCTTTCTGGAACCGTCGAGAGTGACGTTGCATTGACATATCATGCACTCTAATTGTATCGTTATGTGTTTTGATGAGTAGATGTTGATAGAGATCGTTATGTGTTTTGATGAGTTGATGTTGATAAACATCGTTATGTGTTTTGATGAGTAGATGTTGATAGATATCGTTATGTGCTTTGATGATGGAATTGTACTAGAGATTTGATAACATGCTATGCTTAAACCTTAGGGTAGACAATGCAGAACTTATATGTATATAGACAACATATGTATATATATACCCCTTATACCTTATCTGGTGTCTTGTATTCTCTATCCTATATTCCGTAAGTTGACCCTTGCACGTGCTACCTGTGTTTGGGGGGCTATGTATGCCCTTTTGTCAGATGTCGTTGGTGGATTCTTCCGTGATTCCTCGTCGTTCGGGGAAGACCCGGAGCGAAATGACTACTATTGAGCCTTCGACGTGGACCCGGACTTCATGCATGACCAGATGGGAGTCGATGATGGAAGTATGGGGGATGGGTGATTAGAGTCTATTAAGGTTGGGTGTTAGTGTTCTAGCTCTGACTTATTCTTATTTTTGAGGGCTTGTGTTGCTGACACTTGACCTAACATTTTGGGATTGTACATTTTGCCTACGGGCGTTATACTTTTCTACTTTCCGTCACTGGAGGTTACTCGTGACGAGGTCGCTACTTACAGCGGGGAATGTTATATGTATTGTGTATTAGTTCTGTTACCTTTCGCATTTGGGTTTTATCTATTTCAGTCTTGTCTTAGTTATTATCGAAAAAAAAATATTTACGTTTTCCGCATTAAGTTTATTTTGGTTACTAAAGTGACGCCACCGAAATCGGGGTGTTACAGATGGCTATTTGTTGATTCACTAATTCATAGTTTCTCTTTATAATTAGTTAAACAAGATTATTGTCAGAAAGAGTTATTTTGTCATGTCTTATGTCAAAAAAAGTTATTTTATATTGTTATCATTTGTGATGAATTTTTTTAGTTATTCAAACAAATCAGCAAATTTTTAGTAAATTTTAAAAGAGATATTAATGTAAGGCATATATATTAGAGAAAAAGTTTGATCCACCGACGGTGAGTGGATTCAGTTGTGGTCTACCGATAAAAAGTCTAAAGCCAACCACCTTTTAGGGCGTAAGGATTCAGTTGTGGTGGCGGAGCTAGGACTTTTGTGGAGCATGGGCAAGACTAAGCATGAGCCTAATTGCTCACACCTGACGTCTGACCCAGAATTTTAAATTGCGGTCACGGTGCTGCGGATGCGAGCAATCCGATTACCACAATGCAGGTTGCGGATGCTACCGTGTGATGTATAAAATAAAATTCACAAAAAATAAAAAAATTATATATAATAATTCGAAATATATTTTATTTATAATAGTAGATTGTTTTTTATATTTTATTTCATCTCAAAAAGTATTTTAAAAATATACAATGACCCTTATATTAATTTACTAACATTTCCAACAACTAACATTGACCTATAAAAAAAATATAAATATGCTTTCAATTTTCCCTTAAAAAAATATATGCTTTCAATTTATTATACTCCAGAATTGCGACACCTGACTTAAAGAGAAATACTCTTAAAAAATTGGGAAACATATTAATGATAAAAGATTTTCCATTGTTAAAAAAACTGTATTGCACAACTCTCTCAATCTCCTTGCAGCTGACCATTGGATTCATCCCACGGTCTAGATATTTCACTCATTAAAGAATATAAAAAAACTCACGTGACCTATCCATCATTTTCTCCCCTTTCTTCTTCAATTTCTCCCAATCGAAACTGCACCACTCCCTGAGTCTGTTCAATTTCGTTTATTTTATTTCTTGAACATTTGCTTTCAAACAAAACGCAAAATCTCATCAATTCCGTTTTGGATTTCTTCATCAATTTCTTTCAAATAAACACCAAATCTCGTGGATCCTTGTGGTTGGAGAAGATTGGTGTTATTGAAATGTTTTTTGGAAACCTTGGCACCTGTTGGAGCAAGGAGCAGTGCATATCATGAAACTCCTTTACTATGCATCATGTGATATAAGGATTTCTTAGTTTTCCACCAAAGTTTTGGTCAAGGTTTTGGGTTCCTTTTTCCCCTCTTTTTCATGAATTTTACATTTAAGGATACCTAATTATTGTACTTTCCAGTTCTTATACCATTTGATTGATTGTGTGTTAAATTAGTTGTGGGATATTGCATAGTGTCCTGCTCTTTGTATGAGTAGACAAGTTATAGTATTAGATTGTACAATAGTTCAGAGTAATCATGAAATTTTTCAGCTACTCTCATTTGGCCACAGTTTTCCTTTGGTCTGGTCAAGATGATTTCTCAGCTGTTGCTCAATTAGTAGTTGGAATGCAACTAAAATTGAATATCAATATTTGAATATGTATTTTTTTTATCTGTATTTGGTTATTGTATATGAATAGGAATTTTGACCTTTTGTACTTAGTTAGTGAAATGAAATGAGATTGAACTTAGTTAGTGAGATGAGATGAGCTCATCTTCTGGGCAATCTCATTTGTTTTTGAACTAAAACCAATAAATTATTATTTGTCAAGTCATATATCAGTTCTTTGTACTATGTTTATGGATAAGTATTGATTTTTATCATTCATCTGCTATTTGATTGATAAAGCCACTGTAGCATTCCTTTTACTGATTTTTCTGCCAAAAACATGAGCTTCATGTACTTTTATCTGTGGTGGTGGATGTATATCAATAAAATAAGATTTCTTAGTTTATAAATAGCTATGCCTCTAACCATTATTTGTGTACTATCCAATTCTTCAACCTTCTATTTCATTCACTTCCTGAGTTTGAGCTTATGCTTTCCAATGTCTTCTGTTGTGCAAGATTTTAGGAGATTTCCTTACATTTCCAGTGTGAAATATCACTGGAGGATTAAATTTCGTATTATAGCTCTATGAGAAATTCCTCAGCATCTTCTCAGTTCATCTTATTCATCACTAGAGATGTTGACTATTGATAGAGAGGTATGTTGTTATATCTTTTAAGTAGCTTCAATCAAACATTTATTCTTTTGATTTCAGAAATTTAACTTTTGATTTTTGACAAGTTTTCCAATGGAAGTGTTTAAAAATTTCAATGTTGTTTTATAGGGTGAAAAGATGGAAGTTGTTGTCCTCAAAGATGATCCTATTAAGGAGAGGATGCTGGAGGGTGCAGTATACAGGGTATCCCGATTTCACATTGTGCGAGACACTGATTCAAAACCCTTTACTCGACAGGGATATAGGATTATACTGAGTGGTTGTTCTAAGATTTTTGAAATTGAAGATGAGTGAAGGTGTGAAAAACGACTAGAAGGGGGGGTTGAATAGCGTTTTCAATATAAAAACTTTCCCCTTAAGATTTAAAGTAAATCTTTTCGGTTTCTCTAAGATAGATGGTGCAGCGGATAAAGATAGAGAGAAGAGAAAAGCACACAAGTATTTTATCCTGGTTCACTTGATAAATCCCTCAAGCTAATCCAGTCCACCCGTTAAGGTGATTTCTTCCTTCTTAGAATGAAGGCAATCCACTAATCAGATAATTGTTACAACTGCACTTGAAACCTACAAGTGACTAACAATACACTGACTTAGCTCACACTAAGATTCACTCTCTTAGTCTTCTCTAGGATTCGATCAACCTTGATCTCCTAAAGGAATCACCACTAAGATTCACTCTCTTAGTCTTCTTAAGGATACTGACCTACCCGGTCCCTTAAGGAAAATCAAACAACTGTTTGAGGTTGGTGTTTACAAAGGTTTGCTTCTAAATAAGCTGAGTGTAAACTAAATAAGAATAGATGAAGAAAGTAGAGGCTTGAATCTTTTCTTGTATTGCAGCTTTTGATCTCTCTCACTTAGCTTTCTTCTTTTCTTCAGCCTTTTATAGTCCAAGGTGCAAAGGATATTTCTGTTGAGAGAATATGACCGTTGGAGGGCATTTCTGGAACTTCCAGAACCTGTTGTGGCTGAACCTTGGTAGGTAGGCTTGTCAGAATAGTACACTGCTCTTGTACTTCTTGATAGAGACATTTGCCTTTAACCAATGAAATCTGATCAGAGTTATGCTTCGTGTTGGAACTTGTGAAGCTTGGTGATCAGAGTCAGAGGGATGCTTGGATCCTCTGACCTTCGTAACTTCTGCTTCTGGACCTTCAGAGCTTCTAGACCTTCAGAGCCTTCTGGTCCTTCAGAGCTTCTGGTCTTCAGATCTTCTGATCCTCAGATCTTCTGATCCTCTGATCTTCAGATCTTCTGATCCTCTGATCTTCAGATCCTCTGATCTTCAGATCCTCTGATCCTCAGATCCTCTGATCTTCAGATCCTCTGATCCTTCTGATCCTCTGATCCTCAGATCTTCTGACGAATATATCTTCTGGTGTCAGAATCAGAACCTGTTTGTCAAAACACTCAAGACAAACATTAGAGTATCATAGTTGTTCATCCACAAATAAATACTTGTTATCATCAAAACATAGAGTTGTACCACATGACCAAATCTTGATCTTACAATCTCCCCCTTTTTGATGATGACAAAACCATGTATTTTGATGAACAACTCTAAACAAATAAACTGAATACACTCAGAGTATAAGGTATCAGAGTTAAAACTTATCCTGATGTGTATAGTTTATCTTGCTCCTTCTGAATCCAAGACTCGTGCTTGATTCTGAGCTATGCTCCCCTTGAATCTAGTACTTAATATCAACGTTAGTAATATCTAGATTCTGAGCTAAATAATATAGGAGTTGTCAAGATACTATAAGTTCTCCCCCTTTTTGTCATAAGCAAAAAGAATGAAGGTGGAAAAAAAATAGTAAGAGCATAAGACGAAATACTCCCCCTCAGAAGGAATACCAAGGGATACTTGGCTACTGATTAGTGTATCTTCTGATGAGAGCAGAAGTGTGGTTCTGGTGACATCTCCGTTCTGGACAAAATTTCATCTTCAGATACTTCAGAATGAGAAGCTAGGAACCTACTCTTCTTCTGATGACGCAAGTCAGAAGTTGTAGTAGCATCTTCTGATGTTGTTGCTTCTGGTTCGTCAAGTTATGAGTCTTTGTTTCTATCTGAAACAGTCATGCTCATCTCTACGAGCTTTTTCAGCTAGCTTTGACTTGTCAGAGTCAAGCTTATCATTAATTCTAACATGAATAGCGTTCAGACTATCAACAGAAGGGTTCTTATCAAAAACCAATGATTCCTTGACCAAATCTTACTCTACTGATGCCTCCAAGATCAACTTCACCTTCAGGTTCAAGTTTTGGATCTTGGGACATATGCCTTTCTCCCGTCATGTGTTGCCTGCATCCACTGTCCAGGTTCCATGGTTGGAGTTTCGATGGACCTATTGAAGATATCTGCAACATATATAATCTTATCCCTAGGTATCCACTTTCTGGGTCCTTTCTTGTTAGTTAGCCCAGAAGTTCTGACAATTTTGGGTCTTTCAACAGGATAATATAAAGGAATTTGAGCATGATATTTTGACATAGAGAAAGTTCCTTTCTTAAGAGATGATGCAGCAACTTCAGAAGGTTTAGAATAACCAATGCCATATATTCCATTTCTGCTTACGCCATAGATCATTGAAGCCATTAAGCTTCTGTCTACGCTTTTAGCCAGGAATCTTTGAAAAGACTTTTCATACTTAGATTCATTTCTACAATCAGAGGCATCACAGGCAACAATTTCTTCTAACTTAGCAATCTGGTTCTTAAGCACAGAGTTAGAATTGATCAAGGCATGATTATCATTTTTCAAATCAGAAATAATTTTCTCATGTTCAGAAGGAGTCTTGGAAACAGCAGATAAGTCCTTTTTCAGCTTCTTATGCTTAGACAATAAGGAGTTATACTTATCCTTGATATCAGACAATGCATGTTTCAGTTCAGAGGTAGAGAAAGAAGCGAATACCTCATTTTCATCGTCTGAGGTAGGATCTCCTTCTAATGCTAAGTCAGAGTCAACAGCATCCTTTGACTCTGCTCCTTTGTCTTTGATAATAGCCATGAGTCCTTGAACTTCACCATCAGAGTCAACATCCTCTGACTCTGATTCATCAAAAGTCACCATCAGACTCTTCTTGGTCTTGAAATGCTTCTTTGACTTTTTGTCCTTTGATGAGCCTTTGAATTTGCTCTGCCTGTGCTTCCAGATGCAGTTGAGCTTTCTGGATATCAGAGTCAGCTCATCTTCATCAGAATCTTCAGAGGCTTCTTCAGATTCTTCTGCTTCTGCTTGGAGAGCCTTAGCCTTTTCAGATTTGGATTTCAAGGCTATAGACTTCTTCTTCTGATCATGATGTTCAGCACGCTTTAGTTCATGACACTTCAGTATGCTTATGAGTTCTTCCAAACTCATCTCCTCAACATCTCTAGTTAACTCCAAGGAAGTTATCAAAGGCATCCAGCTTTCAGGAAGACCTCTAAGGATCCTCATGACATGATCCGCAGTGGTGTAGCTATTGCTGAGGGGTCTTATTTCAGCAATAATCAACTGGAATCTGGAAAACATATCCTCAATGGATTCGTCAGGTTCCATTTGGAAGGATTCATATTTCTGGATCAAAGACAGTGCCTTTGATTCTTTCACTTTCTTGTTTCCTTCATGAGACATCTTCAAGGATTCAAAGATGCCCTTGGCGGAATCACGATCAGTAATTTTCTCATATTCTTCATATGAAATGGCACTGTGCAGAATAGCTCTTGATCGGTGATGATCTCTGAACTCCTTCTTTTGATCTTCACTCATCTTCTTCCTTGGGATCTTTACACCATGTACATCAACAGGAGGGGTGTAGCCATCAACAACAAAATCCCAAAGATCAGGATCAAAGCCAAGAAAGAAGCTTTTGATTCTGTCTTTCCAGAAATCAAATCTCTGACCATCAAAGATAGGTGGTCTTGCACTGTATTGATATTTGCTTGTAGTAGTGGTGGAATCCATGAGTTTTTCACACTGGCCCGGATCTACTGAACACTGTTAAGTGTGGTAATCAGAACTTGCGCTCTGATACCAATTGAAGGTGTGAAAAACGACAAGAAGGGGGGGGGTTGAATAGCGTTTTCAATATAAAAACTTTCCCCTTAAGATTTAAAGTAAATCTTTTCGGTTTCTCTAAGATAGATGGTGCAGCGGATAAAGATAGAGAGAAGAGAAAAGCACACAAGTATTTTATCCTGGTTCACTTGATAAATCCCTCAAGCTAATCCAGTCCACCCGTTAAGGTGATTTCTTCCTTCTTAGAATGAAGGCAATCCACTAATCAGATAATTGTTACAACTGCACTTGAAACCTACAAGTGACTAACAATACACTGACTTAGCTCACACTAAGATTCACTCTCTTAGTCTTCTCTAGGATTCGATCAACCTTGATCTCCTAAAGGAATCACCACTAAGATTCACTCTCTTAGTCTTCTTAAGGATACTGACCTACCCGGTCCCTTAAGGAAAATCAAACAACTGTTTGAGGTTGGTGTTTACAAAGGTTTGCTTCTAAATAAGCTGAGTGTAAACTAAATAAGAATAGATGAAGAAAGTAGAGGCTTGAATCTTTTCTTGTATTGCAGCTCTTGATCTCTCTCACTTAGCTTTCTTCTTTTCTTCAGCCTTTTATAGTCCAAGGTGCAAAGGATATTTCTGTTGAGAGAATATGACCGTTGGAGGGCATTTCTGGAACTTCCAGAACCTGCTGTGGCTGAACCTTGGTAGGTAGGCTTGTCAGAATAGTACACTGCTCTTGTACTTCTTGATAGAGACATTTGCCTTTAACCAATGACATCTGATCAGAGTTATGCTTCGTGTTGGAACTTGTGAAGCTTGGTGATCAGAGTCAGAGGGATGCTTGGATCCTCTGACCTTCGTAACTTCTGCTTCTGGACCTTCAGAGCTTCTAGACCTTCAGAGCCTTCTGGTCCTTCAGAGCTTCTGGTCTTCAGATCTTCTAATCCTCAGATCTTCTGATCCTCTGATCTTCAGATCTTCAGATCCTCTGATCCTCAGATCCTCTGATCTTCTGATCTTCAGATCCTCTGATCTTCAGATCCTCTGATCCTCAGATCCTCTGATCTTCAGATCCTCTGATCCTTCTGATCCTCTGATCCTCAGATCTTCTGACGAATATATCTTCTGGTGTCAGAATTAGAACCTGTTTGTCAAAACACTCAAGACAAACATTAGAGTATCATAGTTGTTCATCCACAAATAAATACTTGTTATCATCAAAACATAGAGTTGTATCACATGACCAAATCTTGATCTTACAATGAGTCCATACCTCGACATGGATGGTCATTTTTCCACATGGAGAATATCACAAATGTTGGACCCAACTTTGGATATTTAGTAGGTAATATTTGTCTGTTTCTAGCCTAATGTTATAAACAATACATTACTAACTGTCTGGTTCTATTTTAGTTTGTGATTTGTCAAACAGTTTTGTTCTTTCTTATTATTAAATGGGTGAATACTGACTAAATGTTGAACCTTTCACCTAGATGTTATTGGGATTTTATCTGCTGCATCCAAAGAAAAACTTCTCATCAAGGGCAATCACGTTTACAAGATGATGGAGATCGATCTTATGGACAATACGTATTTCACATTTTACTTTTATGTCTAAATTTTTTTATATCTATTGCTCATATTTATTTACTCATGTGTATCTTTTGACTGAAACTCAATTTAAGCGTATGTTTTTAATTTCTGAAATTTGTAATACATGTAGAGGAAAGTGTCATTGTGTGTTGATTGGGGATGCTGTTCAGACACTCTCTGATTACCTGTGTTTAAATTGGGTATTGCGACCTGTTGTTGGCCTTCGGTTTGTTGATGTGAGGAGGGTTGAAGGTCAGGTGTTATTCTTTATTTTAAATAATGTTTTATTAGTTTAATTTCATATGTTTATTATTCATTGTTCATTTCTATTTTTTGATTACTTAAATCTGTTTGCAGGGAAATTTACAGTGCAGATCATTCCTTATGTTTCAAGAATCTATATCAACCAAGTCTTCGAACATTTAATGTTTAATGTTGTTGGCCTTCGGTTTGTTGTTCATTTGCTATTATTTAATGTTTTCTCTTTAAACGAAATTTAAATGTGTTAATGTAGATTGTAAATTACTCAATTTTTTAAGTTAATGTATAATAAACTACTTGTAATTACAGGATGGTGTTTCAGTTGTTTCTGGTTTGGTCATTTCTTTTATCAAAGATTCTCCGTGGTGGTATGTTTCATGTCGCTGCCATACGGAAGTCATACCTGAGGATGATGTTTACAAATGTCATCGTTGTTATCGTAACATTGCCAAGACTATTCGCAGGTTATTGTTGGATGTTTTTTTACCATTACCTCTTTTTTCTATTGATTATTTTAATTTTATTTTAAGAATTATGTATGTTGTATTATCTTTTAATATTTAAAGATGTATATTTTCATCAGGTATCGCATCAGATTGGAATTATTTGATGGCACGGATATAGCTATGTTTGTTCTCAATGATGCTGTGGTGTCTGAACTTGTGGGTCTGCCATGCGAGAAGTTACTTAATTTCATTGAGGTTATATATACATTCCATCCTGTTGTATTAATTTTTTATGTCTGAGTTTCCTTAAGTCTATTCTTATTTATAGTGATTTGCTGTAAATGTCAATGTCTAACATTAATTATTTCCCTAGGATCCATTGGTTCCACAGTATCCGACTCTTCTTGAGGAGAAATTGCTTGGTGAAGAATTTCTCTTCAAGGTTCGGATTGGAGGTCAAATGTCATATAATGGTGAAAGGATATATGAAGTGCTTAGGCTGTGCTCTGATGCTGATGTTATTGCAATGTTCAATTCAGGCATTGCGATCATTACTCCATCGAAGGTACATTTATATGTTTTAGTTGAATTATGTAGAGCTATGTGATTTATTTTGATGTGTTTGTAGTGTCATTTTTATATTCATTTGTTCTAATCATTTGCTTAATCAATTAATGTTAGGATAAGTTTATCCCACCCTTCACTGAGCTAGAGGGCGTTCTGGATGGTGCTGATGTAGAAAATAAGACTGTGACAGATTTGGAGAAAATTGAGGGTGATGATGATAGTGACATGGCAGGCATGAATCAGTTGGAGTATATTTCTGATGGTACAAATCCATCTGTTAATCAACCGATTATTAGGCGGCCACTGAAGAGGAAATTGATCCAAGAGTTTGATGATGCTGTTGATAAATATGTTGGAGTGCTGAAAGCAGTTGAAGTTGCTTTTCAAAGGAAGCTATCGGATAAGTATATTTTTAATAATCTGGGCGAGTGTAGTAGTAAACCTGCTGGTTTATCTTCTTTAAAAGTATTATGTCACAGTTCTGAGGGTGTTAAATCTGATGATTACATTAAGAAGAATGTTATCACTGATGATGAGGAATTAGTGATGGTCCATAAATCTGTAATTGATGTTGGGGGTGATACCTTGGAGACAATGTCAAAGGTAGATGGGGTAAAAAGCAGTTTAACTCCAATGGGAAATGTGAGTTATTTAAGGAAGAAGAAATCGAGTTGTATTGAATTTGTGGATTTGACCATATCAGAGGATGGTTCAAAAGGTTTACCTGCCCTTGAGTGTAATCTGGGAGAGTATAGGTTCAGCCCAATGGGAAATGTTGGTTATTTAAAGGAGCAGAAGTCAAGTTGTATTGAATTTGTGGATTTGACAAAATCAGATCATGGTTGCAATGCTTCAGTTTCATATAAGTGTAACAACAATCAATATGCTGATATTACTGAATCATTCAGGTGTGAGGATAACTTTGAAGTTTTAAGTCAACCAAATGGGCAAGGGGTGGATCCAACTGAAGTTGTTGATCTTACTTTATGAAGTGATGAAATGGATGCTTGGGTTGCAGATATTGTCAAATTATCATATTGTTAGAGATAAATAAAAGAATATCTGCTTGGATTTTATGCCTAGGCATAATATCCTAGGGGATATTTCTTTATTACTAACATATATGTTGATTTTGACAGTGATTATATGAGTTATGGTTTTTTGGCTGGTTATGTAATTTTGGCCTATGGTATATAGGTCTATTTGTTTTTAGTTTAGTTTAAGGTACTTTGTTTTGTATTTGTGTCAAGTATCTTTTTGTGAACAATCAGAGTTAGTTTAGTCATGTAATGCTATGCTGGTTTAGCATGCCCAGGGTTTGTTGTTCTTAAGTTAGCGTATGCTACTGCATATTGTCATTTTTTGTGAACTAGGTCAAAAAGCCCCTGATGTATTTTGTTGGTTTAGTTATGAAGTTTATTTGAAAAGTGTATTTGTTGTTATTTATTTAGTTTTCCTTTATCAGTTGTTATTTAAATTTTTAGTTTTAAAATACATGTAAGTTAAAAGTTCTTTGGTATATTGTCTTGGCCATTTATTTATTTTATGTTGAAGTACGAATTGAAAATTATTACCAAGAAAAATGATATAGTTAAATATATATTAACTTTATAAGTTCAAGTGATTTTACTTTTAAACCCATTAAGTTTTTTTTTAGTAATTGAAAATCTGATAATGGAAGTGCGTAGGTAATAGGTATAATTCAATTCCAATGAACTATATTTGAGTGTTTTTATTTTGGATTGAAATGAAACAAAATTTTGAAGATAACTTACTTTAAACTACTTGTATTTTTTGAATCTGTTATAAACTATTTGTTGAGTAGCTTTTATTTAAAATTAATATTCAAATTAAAAATAACCTTGACTAAAACTTTATACTAGGCCCATCATAATACTTAAGAGCATTTGCAACAAAGAAACTATGACATGTCATCTGGAATAAAGTTTCTTATCTGTTGCAGAAAATGAAGTTTCTCCACATGGCAAGCAACTTTGCTCCAAAGTTTCTTTCTAGAGAAATTTGCTCAAAGTTTCTCTTCTAAATTTAATGATTAAAAATAAATAAAAAACAAATAAGAAAACAAATAAATAGGTAAACGAATTTACAAGAAAGTAGTGGGGTATATTGTAGGGTCCATTTAAGAAACTTTTTAGAGTTTCTGGGTATGAGTAAAAAGTGAATAAAGTTGATTAAGGTGGTTTAAATGACGTGGCATTACCAAAATTTAAATTAGAAACTCTAATGAGTTTCTTGGATAATGATGTTCTTATTATCTAATTTAAGTAGGTATTGATATTTTTGATTGTATAAAAGGGATTTTCTTCAACAAAATCCGATTTCTTTGTTAGACTTAAATGGGATTTAGGCAAGGTTATTAAAACTGGACCGGTGATCAAACCGGTGAGGGTACTTGGGCCTTACAAGTACCGGTAAAAGGCCCAAGTTTTTCAGTTTATGCCAAGTAAATAGAATCCTATTCACGATTAGGGTTGATGTATCGTGAAGGGAAACCTGAACAAGAGTTTACCAAATGAAATAAATTTATGAAGGAGAAAGTTCAGGAAAAGTCTAAGGATTGTACCAGAATCGATAAAAGGTATAGCACGATCGATATACGCTTAAACCTAGGTCAGAAACCCTAGTAAATAGCTAGTTTTCACTTAAAGTCACGTTGGAAATTAATTCCAAAAATCTTCAGAGAAATGTTAGAACTTCTCTTATTCCTTATATAACAAGCGTTTCAAGGCGAAACCCTAGGATCTACGAACGTCCGATTCCAATCTTCGGAAGTTTGCCGAAACTAAAACCCTGATAGTTCAAAACCCTAGAATCAACCGACGATGAAGATTTTTTCTATTCGGAGCTTCAAATGAAGATTCCACACGCGTCCACCCATTTCTCTTGATGATTTCAATCTTTCTTCAGAAGGAAATTTTCTATTCCGACATTCGATGCAAAAAGTAATTTATCGGGTAAAATAGTTTTACACCGACTTTGCATTAGTCGCCAAAAATACAAGGAAACCTCTTTTTAGTTTTGGAATTCTTTCGCCAAAACATATCTTAGAATTCAAGGAGAATGAAGCCAGAAAAATCGGAATCGCGAAACTTTCATTTTCCCGCGTTTTTCCAACCTCTATATATAGCCAAGAAATGAGAAAATATCACAAATCTTACCCATTTTCTTCACCAAGGCCGCGAGTTTGCTAGAGGAGGGAGAAGAGAAGATTTTGTTCATTTCTTGCTTGATTGTTGATCCAACAGTTGCTACTTCAAGGTACCGAGGTATAGTCGCTAATCCTTACCTCTGATCGTCTTTTCCATAGCTTTTCTCTATGTCTTTCTGTGCTCATAGTTTTGAGGTTTTTGCAAAACTATCCTGAATACTTCATTTTTGATTCTAAACATCTTCCCTACGTTCTCCTTAGTATGTTTAGCGAATAATACTGCGCCGATTCTCGAAAAACTACCGTCGAGTTTCAATTCTGCTTAAAATACCCATTTTGGAGCAAAGCTTCGTCCTTTGGGCTGAAAACTATCGCCTTAGCTTAGTGCTAGTAGGATTAGTTGTCACAAACGTCGTTGGTGACGTCCCCATCCAATTTGTTTTTCGAAATTTCAGTTTTGAAATTCTGAGCTAAATATGTTGACCAAAATACCCCTACGACAGTTTTTGATCCGATAATTTTTCCGAGTTTAGAATACCCTTAGTTACGACTAATAATAACCTAGGAACAAAGTTTGATCGAAGAAAAATCGACCCACCTAATTACCAATAGTGGCCGAGCACCCTAAGGGGGGAGGAGGAAAATTCCTTTTTCGAAAACTTGTCCTTTCGCGCTAGATTATCGTACCTCGGAGTATATACTACTTCGTGTAACCTTCGTGAGTATTGTTTGCTGAGTTTCTGACTCATTGTGATTGATTTCTGTGGTTTTGCTCTAAAGGTGTTTTTGAGGAATTTCCTGAAGAGCAAGGCATCGATTGTGAAGGAACGCTAGACGGGAACCCTGGAGAATCTTCAGGTGAGGGCTTCTCACTGAATCCTTAGTTAATGCTTAGGGTCGATGCTTTCGACATTGATTTACTGTTTATGCACTTGTTTGTGTTTGATTGGAAAAATGTTTTCTGAGGCTTCGGCTGACAATGTAGATGATTCATCTACTGAATGTTTTTGAGATTGAATTACATGGTACATGCTAAGCGGGTAATCTAGGATGTGTGATGCATGCTTTATATGCTAAGTGCTACGTGGTTATTTTAGAATATGTTGATATATGACATGTTGGTTGATTGTGCTGATTTAATTATGCCTTTTCAATGATATCTGTGATTCTGAGTAGTGAGAATAGCGGGCAGGTCATGCCGATTTTATTTTGAGATTTTGGGGAAAGTTTGATAGGACGAATGAGATTCGGGCCTTGTTATGGTTATGTTGGATCGAGACATTCTCGGGGAATTAATTGGGATATTTGGATGTTGAAAACTCATAAGATTTGCGATAAGACTAAAAGGATATTATTTTGTAAAGAAAATTCATAAGACATTAAACAACCTCTAAATCTTCAAATAATGATAATAAACTCGAAAGGAAGCTTAGGATGCAAATCTTAGTTTTGGAAAATGAGAAGTGTCGTCGGATCCAAGTGTTGAGGTGATTGGTAAGTTCTGAGTATGTTGATACTCTTGTGCTCTGGGAGCAGTTGTGTTGTTGGGCTATCCGGGGGATAAGTCCGGGAAACAGGTAGTTTCCGAGTATGTGATACTCTTTGCTCGTTGAGCAGTTGTGACCATCGGATGGAGATGAGTCGGATGATTTGGAGATCATCATGAGTTATGTGTTGTTGTGAAGAAGTGTCTTTTGTCGCAGAATCGACTTTACCTTAGGGTAAGCTTTTAGAGACATTAATTAACTAGAACACGTGGCGACGTGTCGAGTGAGGTCGGAGACGTTGTTTGGCTAATCATCATTGCATTCATGCACCATTAATGAGGTATTAACACGAGACGGACTTCGGACCTCGGTGGATTCCAAAATGGTCATAAGACCGGATTTCCGCGTAAGAGCGTTTGTAGACGACTCTTAGTAGCAGACCGAAATGGCAGACCTTCGGGTTTACTGCTGATCTGACTACCGTTGTTGTTGGAGTAAGAGGCACGCGGGCCGAAATGGTCCCACCGTGGCTGGTGTTAGGGCTGATCCGTTGATGTCCATCTGTTCCGGAATGCATTTGGTTACCGGGTTAACCGTTGTAAGGCCCAAGTTTTAACGCTTTGGATAAGTGAATAAAATAAAAGAGTTATTTGATTAAGATAAATTTGGGAAGGAAAAAGGTTCAGGAAAAGTCCAAGAATTTATCGAAAAACCGATAAGAGTTATAGCACGACTAACATACGCTTAATCCTAGGTCAAGGTATTAGTGAATGGTTAATTTACGCTTTAGGACACGATGGAAACTAATTCCAAAAATCCTCAGAGAAATGTTAGAACTTCTCTTTTCCGTCCTTAAACAATCATTTCGATGCGAAATCCAGGAAAGTACGAACGTCAAATTCCAATTCTCGGAAGTTTGCCGAAACGGAATCCCTGATAGTTCGAGAAAACCTAAGATCGACAGACGATGAAGACTTTTTCTATTCGGAGCTGCAAAAGAAGATTCCACCCGCGTTCTCCTATTTCTCTCATCATTCCTAATCTTTCTTCAGAAGGAAGTTTTCTCATCCGACGATCACTGCAAAAAGTAGTTTTTCGGGATAATCCGACTTACACCGACTTATGCCGATTTTGGATCTTTTGGTTTAATTCCAAGAATCCTGTTTTGAGTTCTGGAATTCTGTCGCCAGAACCTATCTTAGAATGCGCAGAGGAACGCGCAGGAAAAATCGGAATCGCAAAAAAAATCTTTTTTCCGCTTTTTCCAAAACCTATAAATAGCTTGAAAATTAGATTTTTGCAAAAAAATACCCATTTCCCCTCCCCAAACCCGCGAGCACCTAGAGAGAGAGAAAGATCCGGATCTTCGTCGTTTCTTGCCCGTTTGCTTCACCGATCGTCACTAATCGAAGACCTCGAGGTAGGTAAACTATACTCTCCTTCGAATCGTCGTTTCTGTCCACTTCTCCTACGACTTTCTGAGTTCAAAATTTTGAGGTTTTTGAAAAACTGTTCAAATACGCTGATTTCAGTGTCTAAACTTCTTCCCTGCATGCTCCTGAGCGTGTTCTGCGGATTAGATTTTGTCGAATGTCGACGAAATGCCGCCGGGATCAATTTCTACCTTAAATACCCATTTTTCGGCAAAGTCGCAACCTTTACGCTCTAATCTATCGACTTGGCTTAGTGCTAGTAGGATTTGTCGTCATAAACGTCGTTGTGGACGTCCCCATCCAATTTGTTTTTCAAAAATCCAATTTTGAAATTTTGAGCTAAAAATAATGACCAAACTACCCCTATATCAGTTTTCGATCCGAAAATTTTTCCGAGCCTAGAACCGTCTTAGTTACGACTTATGTTAACCTAGGAACCAAGTTTGATCGAAGAAAAATCGACCCTCCCAATTAAAGGAAGTGGCCGAGAGCTATATCAAGGGGGGGAGAATCCGATTTTTCGAAAACTTGTCTTAACGCGTTAGATTGTCGTACCACGGAGGTAGTAGTGTACCGTGTAACCCTAGGACTCTTTGACTGCTGAGTTTCTGACTCTTGGTGTTGATTTCTGTGATTTTTGCTTAAGGTTCGTTTGAGGAGATTCCCAGAGATCAAGGAGAAGAGCTTGAAGAACATTTTGAGGAAGAAGCTGGAAGACCCACCGGTGAGGGCTACTCTCTGAATTACTAGATAATGCTTTAGGTGTCGACAAGTTCGACTTGATTTATGTGTTATGCACTTAATTGCTAAATGTCTGAATTGTTCTCTGAGGCTTCGGCCGACCTTGTTGAGTAATTGATGCCATGATATTGTGTGCTAAATGATTCACATGCTATGTGCTACATGGTTAACTTAGGATGTGTTGGAATATGCTGTTTATGCTTTTGACTGAGCTGTTTTATTTATGCTATTCCACTTGTACCTGAGATTCTGAAGAGTGAGGTTTACGGGCAGGTCATGCCAAATTTTTATGAGATTTTGAGAGAGTTTTAAAAGGACGAACGGAGTTCGGACCTTGTCATGCTCCAATGGATCGAGACCTTCTCAGGGAATTACTTGGGATTATGGGAACTTTGAAACTCATAGGGAATACGATAAGACTAAAAAGGAGCTGTTTTTACAAAGAAAATTCATAAGATATTAAACAACCTCTAAACCTTTAAATAAAGATAACAATCTCGGATGCAAGCTTTGGATTGAAGTTTAGTTTTGGAGAACGAGAAGTGTCGTCGGATCCAAGTGTTGAGAAGATTGCGAGTTCTGGGTATGTTGATACTCATTCGCTCTGGGAGCAGTTTGTTTAGCCATCCAAGGGATGAGCCGAGAAGCTTCACGGAGGTGTGAGACCTTGTGAATGCGTGATACTCCACTGAGGCGTGAGACCTTGTGGAAAGCATGGATCTTCACTGAGGCGTGAGACCTCGTGAACAGCATGAAACTTCATTGAAGCGTGAGACTTCGTGCAAGTGTGTAAATTCACCGAGGCGTGAGACCTTGTGAAAGCATAAAACTTCACTGAAGCGTGAGACTTTGTGAATGTGTGAGACTCCACAGAAGCGTGAGACTTCGTGAGAGCATTGATGACTCGAAGAGTTGTCGTGAGTGGTTGCACTCTTTTGTTTATGATTAATTGTATTTTGTCGCAGAATCGACATTTACCTTAGGGTATTCTTTTAGAGACTTTAAGTTATCTAGAACACGTGGCGACGTGTCGGGTGAGGTCGGAGACGTTGTTTGGCTAATCACTTGCATTCATGCACTCATTTTGAGGTTAATACACGGCGTGATACCGGACCTCGGTGGATTCCAAAATGGTCATAAGACCCGGATTTCCATATTTAGGACACTACGGTGGTCCTTAGTAGCAGACGGAATGGCAGACCTACGGGTTCACTGCTGATCTGACTACTTTTGTGTGGTGTAAGAGACGCCCGAGCGGAATGGTCCCACTTTGGCCGGTGTTAGGGCTGACTCGATGGTGTCCATCCTTCTTCCGGAATGCATTTTGTTACCCAGCATTGCATTTCATGCAACATACATGCTGACTTAGTTGCTGAGTGTGATTGGTAACTGTTTATCCTATTTTTGAGGCATGCTACTTGTTTTTATGGTTCTTTATATTCATTGTGATACATGCAACCCTAGGAAGCTATCCCAAAACTTATAAGCCTGAGAGGCAAGTATTTATTATCCTATAATTATATCTGGTTTTATTAATTATATAATTCTTTGGAGTTGACCCTCGCGTCTGCTGTGTGTGTTTGGGCGGACTACGCCATTTGTCAGATGAGTATGGGGGATTGGTTTACCATGGTCAGCCCCTCGGGGGGGACCAGGTACGAGATGCTTGATCAAGACGACCCAGGTGCATGGGTGGTCGATCCCGAGGGCCACCGTGCGACCTACACCGGTCGGGTCATGGAGGACCGTGTCGACCGATTCGGACGCTTGACGGAGGGGGTGATGAGGAGGCACATAGTGAGCTTCAACCTGCCTCCAGGTGTACACTGTGGACCCGGCTTGGGAGGACCTCCACCGCCACCATCCCCTTCGGATGATGAGGACCCCTCTGAGGAGGTGCCAGTAGGTGGGGCTTCGACGGAGTCTAGTCCGTCTACTGCTGCTGCTGTCGTCTCGGATCTCGTTCCGGGCCCCGAGCCCGAGAGGCCAGTGCAGGAGCGCATTAGGGTGGACAGAGAGGGCAGTGTTGAGTATGTCGACTTAGTCGTCCTGGATGCAGATTCGGATGACGACCGCGCTAGCATGTAGGATCGAGTGCTAGTGTGGGCTCCTCGGGTAGGGATTAGTGTAGGAGTAGTGTCGATGCTCTGACCGTCATGCTTCAGTTTTGGGGACAGGGTAGTTTCCTACCGGTAGCTTTTTGTGTGGTTTCCTATGGAGATCACAGAGAGCTGGTTGGATTTAGGGGGTCTTTTCTTAGGCCGCTGGGCCAACTTGTTCTCAGATTTTGAGGTTTAGTGTTGCGGACACAGTATTTTTACCTTGGACTGTACATATTGCCTTCGGGCGTTACTCTCTTTCTGTCACCCGTCACTGGAGGTTACTCGTGACGTGGTTGTATTTAGCGAGGCATGTGTATACAGTTGTATAGTAGTTTCTTTTATCTTTTGTTGGAAAGTTTATTGCTTTCTGTCTTTAGTTATATTATCGAAAAAAAAATAATTCACGTTTTTTCCGCTTAAGTATTTCTTTTGGTTACTAAAGTGACGCCACCGAAATCGGGGTGTTACAATTGTGGTATCAGAGCTTAGTCGAGTCTTTTGGGAGTCTTGGGGAATAGGTCTTCTGTGCTAGGTTGTGTGACTCTGCAAAGAGTAAAAATTGATTGTCTGCCAAGCGATTTTTCGCTTAGAATTGTTTGAAGTTATTGCTTAATCATATTGTATAGTTATTTTAGATGCTATCTTATGATGAGCACTAACTGTTTGTTAATTTAGCAGAACATGGTGAACGCTAACCAACTAGCTGAGATGATGGCCACTATGGCCCAAGCTGTGACTGCACAGGCAAACGATAATGCTATGAGGCGTGCTGCTGAGGAGGCACGTGATCAGCACCAACGCCAGAGGGAAGTGACAATGGACCAGAACAGAGGCCTGAATGATTTCAGGAGACAGGATCCACCTAAGTTCTCGGGGGGTACTGACCCGGACAAAGCGGATCTCTGGATCCAGGAGATTGAAAAGATCTTCGGTGTATTACAGACTGCTGAGGGGGCCAAGGTGGGAATGGCAACCTTTCTACTGTTGGGTGATGCTGAGTACTGGTGGAGAGGCGCTAGAGGAATGATGGAAGCAAACAACTTGGAAGTGAATTGGGTTTCGTTTCGTGCTGCTTTTCTAGAGAAGTATTTTCCAGATAGTGCTCGGGACGAGCGTGAGTCGCAATTCCTGACACTTCGTCAGGGTAGCATGTCCATCCCGGAATATGCTGCCAAGCTGGAATCGTTGGCCAAGCACTTTCGATTCTTCCGCAATGGGGTCGATGAACCCTACATGTGCAAGCGCTTTGTGAATGGGCTGAGGCCCGATATTGAAGACTCGGTGAAACCGTTGGGAATCACTCGTTTTCAAACTTTGGTTGAGAAAGCCACTGAGGTGGAGATAATGAAGAACAGGAGACTTAACCGTGTTGGAACAGGAGGGCCGATGAGGTCGGGCTCTCAAAATTTTCAAGGCAGAGGGAGATTTCAGAGCAGGAGGCCGTATCAACGTCCTGCAGGTAGAGGAATTGCTTCAGGATCTTATAGGCCCATGGTGGGTACTGTTGGAGGTTCTGGAGGTCAGACTGTGAACAGGGAGATGACCTGTTACAGATGTGGGCAGCCTGGGCACTATGCCAATGCTTGTACTGACATGAGGCCCAAATGCTTTAACTGTAACAAGTTGGGGCATACTGCTGCTCAATGCAGAGCACCCAAGACAGAACCAGCTGTTAACACTGCTCGTGGGAAGCGTCCTGCTGCCAAGGCAAGAGTCTACACCATGGATGGTGAAGAAGCTGAAGGGGTTGATGGTCTGATCAGGGGAGACTGCGAGATTGACGGTAATCTCCTAACTGTACTTTTCGATTCCGGAGCAACGCACTCTTTTATCTCTAGGGAATGTGCTGCTAGATTAAAACTTCCCGTTACTACTTTGAGTTTCGATCTTATAGTTACCACACCTGCCAAAACTCTGCTTGCCAATACTGCATGCATGTATTGCCCAGTAACCTATAGGGATAAAGTTTACCATGCTAACCTAGTGTGCCTAACTCTCAAGAACCTAGATGTTATCCTAGGGATGGACTGGTTGTCCCACTATCATTGTCTTCTGGACTGCAGCCGAAAGAGAGTGGTATTTCCCGACTCGGATCTTTCCGAGTATTTATTCGCCAATCAGATCAGCGTCTCTCTGAATGAAGGATCTCAAGAGTATTCAGTTTTGTTAAATTTGGAGAGCAAAGGGAATCCGAAAGTGAGTAATATTCTAGTTGTGAGAGACTTCGCGGATGTTTTTCCTGGCGATGTACCTGGTTTGCCGCCTGTACGCGACATTGAATTTGCTATTGACATCGTACCGGGAACAGGACCGATTTCGATTGCACCATATCGGATGGCACCTGCGGAATTGGTGGAGTTGAAGTCTCAACTTGAGGATCTTCTGTCGAAGGGATTCATCCGACCAAGCGTTTCACCTTGGGGAGCACCCGTCTTATTGGTGAAAAAGAAGGATGGGAAATCTAGACTTTGTGTCGACTATCGACAACTGAACAAAGTGACCGTCAAGAATAGGTATCCGCTACCTAGAATTGATGATTTGATGGATCAACTACGAGGAGCTGCGATATTCTCAAAGATAGACCTGAAGTCGGGTTACCATCAGATCAGAGTAAAGACTGAGGATATCCAGAAGACGGCATTCCGGACTCGTTATGGACACTATGAGTATCTAGTGATGCCATTTGGGGTGACAAACGCACCTGCTATCTTCATGGATTACATGAACAGGACATTCCATCCGTTCTTGGATCGATTCGTCGTGGTGTTTATCGACGACATTCTGATCTACTCAAAGAACGCTGAAGATCATGAAGGGCACTTGCGTCAGGTTTTACAAGTGTTGAGAGAGACAAAGCTGTACGCCAACCCTTCTAAGTGTGAATTTTGGCTCGAAGAGGTAAAATTCTTGGGCCATGTGATCTCTAAAGAAGGTATAGCTGTGGATCCAGCAAAGGTAGAGACGGTGTTGTCATGGGAACGGCCAAAGACCGTGACTGAGATCAGGAGTTTTGTCGGTTTGGCGGGATACTATCGTCGCTTCATTGAGAATTTCGCCAAGATCGTTGGACCCTTGACTCAACTTACGAGAAAGGATCAACCTTTTGCATGGACCGAAGCGTGCGAAACTAGCTTTCAGACAATGAAGGAACGTTTGACGACGTCACCTGTACTCGTCTTACCGCAACCAGAGGAACCGTATGAAGTGTACTGTGATGCTTCGCATCAAGGTTTGGGATGTGTGCTGATGCAGCATCGGAAGGTGGTGGCTTATGCTTCACGACAACTGAAGACTCATGAGAAGAACTATCCGACTCATGACTTAGAACTTGCTGCCATTGTGTTTTCGTTGAAGATCTGGAGACATCACTTATATGGATGCAATTTCACCGTATTTAGTGATCACAAGAGCTTGAAGTACTTGTTCGACCAGAAGGAGTTGAACATGAGACAACGACGTTGGATGGAGTTTCTCAAGGATTACGATTTTACCTTACATTACCATCCTGGAAAAGCTAATGTTGTTGCTGATGCATTGAGCAGGAAGATGCATATCTCGTCAATGATGGTGAAGGAGCTGCAACTGCTGGAACAATTCCGAGATTTGAGTTTGGACGTAAGAGTATCCGAGGGAGAACTGAGGTTCGGGATGATCAGGATTACCAATGGATTGATGGAAGAAATCTGAGACCAACAGTTACAAGATGAATTTTTACTCGGAAAAAGGAATTTGGTAATTCAGGGTAAGGACCCAGAATTCAAGGTAGGAAGTGACAATATCCTACGGTGTAAGGGTAGAGTTTGCGTACCTAACAACCCTGACTTAAGGAGGTTGATAATGGACGAAGGTCACAAAAGTAAGTTGAGCATTCACCCTGGAATGAAAAAGATGCATCAGGACTTGAAGGTGAATTTTTGGTGGCCAGGAATGAAAAGACAAGTGGCAGAATATGTAGCTGCATGTTTAACCTGTCAAAAGGCGAAGGTGGAACATCAGAAATCTGCGGGTATGCTACAAAGCTTGGATGTACCTCAATGGAAATGGGATAGCATATCGATGGATTTTGTCGTGGCATTACCAAGAACTCAAAAAGGATATGATTCGATTTGGGTAGTCGTGGATCGATTGACTAAGTCGGCTCATTTCATACCTGTGAGAACTACGTACAACGTGGATAAGCTATCAGAGATTTATATAGCTGAGATTGTGCGACTTCATGGAGTGCCAACAAGTATCGTTTTCGATAGAGACCCGAAGTTTACTTCACATTTGTGGGGAGCTCTTCATGAGGCTTTGGGAACGAGGCTGAGATTAAGTTCTGCTTATCATCCACAGACTGATGGGCAAACTGAGAGAACTATCCAATCATTGGAGGATTTGCTACGAGCTTGCGTGTTAGACAACAAGGCAGTTGGATACCCTATTGCCACTGATTGAATTCACATATAACAACAGTTTTCATACGACCATAGGTATGGCACCGTATGAGGCATTGTATGGCCGCAAGTGTAGAACACCTTTATGTTGGTATCAAGATGGAGAGAATTTGTTAGTAGGACCGGAACTTCTGCAACAGACAACTGAGAAGATTAAACAGATCAGGAGAAGATGAAGGCTTCTCAGAGTAGACAGAAAGGCTATGCAGATCAAAGCGCAGAACCCTGGAATTCGAAGAAGGAGATCATGTGTTTCTGCGAGTTACCCAGACTACAGGAGTTGGTCGAGCATCAAGTCAAGAAAGCTGACGCCAAA